>NC_143013.1:244832403-244842403 GCF_055824585.1 Amblyomma mixtum
CGCCGAGACCGAGAGCCATCATCCGGGCACTGAAATCCACTCATCCGGGCACTGAATTCCAGTCATCCGGACTCTGAAACGAGAACATCCGGGCACCGTACGAGACTTAACGAGATTTAACGAGACTCTCAAGCCCTCCTACGCGACCGGCATGCAAGCGCCGGTTGGTCTCCAAAGGAGTAAAAAAAAAAAAAATAACTGCTGCCAGTGCCTTCTCAATGTTTGTCAAGATATCAGTCGCTGTGCGTTTGATAATGCACGGACTTATAATTTCCGATTTCTTATAACGCGTGCAAAAACCACATAAATGCCACGATACACTTCGTTGTCATACGTGATCTGTTATAGGCTTCGCGCATCGACGCAAAGCCGCGCAGGCGCACAGGGGCCCGGGGGAGAAGCGCTGCGTTAAAAGGGCAAGGCATCGCGCCGAACGGGTGGTGGCGTTCCTCCCTTCCATTACGGTGCGGTTCAGGTGTCCACCGAGATGGCAGAGAATTACTGCGCCATTTCCTTTCCTCAAAAAACCTTGCGTTATAATGGCAAGGCATCGCGCTGAACGGGTGGTGGCGTTCCTCCCTTCCTGTACGGTGCGGTTCGGGTGTCCACCGAGATGACATTAGGCCCGTAAACATTTCATGCTTACTCTACTCTCGGTTACGGGAGAGGCAGAGATTTTTTTTTCTGGACTCATACTAATAGAAAAGTGGCGAATAATCAAGTTCAAGATGGTGATATAAAAAACAGATTAACACTTTCATGTCGTAGACTTTTATTAAACAGCGAGAAAAATCTCAACAAATCTCCAGAGGCGTCTTGATATTGTGTACAAAACATTTCAGGACGCGGAAGGCATAGTTTATTGCACGCCACGTCGATGTCTTCTGCGGAGATCTGTCTATATGCTATCACAGGACACGTAGAGTAAGCCTAACTTAGAGTTTTTGCTCTACGTCTTTTAATAAGTCGGTAAAAGTAGTCGACTGTCCACATGATACACACGAAGAAGCAGCAGACGCTGACCAGGTAGAGCAGTCCATCGTACGAACCGACTTTGTCCTTGAAATACCCTGAAAAAAAAAATGCAATATAAGTAGTGTTAACAGTTAATCTGCGGCAGAAGTGCAGATATAGATAATAAACAGGTTCAACAGGTGAGCAAATCTCTGTGCTGTTAGCAACTAGAAATCGTACCTAGATCGAACATGCTTTCCGAATGGCGATACAGCACCTAAAAATTGGCAGAGGCTTAGCTTGGTTAAGCCCGGAAGGTTGCTAAAAAAAACTGCGAGCAACTTTAGCGACTAAAGTAGTGAAAGGCGAAAGCCTGAATGCTCCACGGAACGCCGGAATTAGCTTAAAGTGCTATTCAGGTGTCCACTAAACCACAGAGTTGGTAAGGCGCCTTTCCTTTCCTCCAAATCAACGCAGTCTACAACGCGGTCTATGTCAGAGCGCATCAATGAACGCCGGAATTAGCTTAAAGTATTATTGAGGTGTCCACTAAACCACAGAGTTGGTAAGGCGCCTTCCCTTTCCTCTAAATCAACGCAGTCTACAACGCTGTCTATGTCAGAGCGCATCAATGAACGCCGGAATTAGCTTAAAGTATTATTGAGGGGTCCACTAAACCACAGAGTTGGTAAGGCGCCTTTCCTTTCCTCTAAATCAACGCAGTCTACAACGCTGTCTATGTCAGAGCCCATCAATGAACGCCGGAATTAGCTTAAAGTATTATTGAGGTGTCCACTAAACCACAGAGTTGGTAAGGCGCCTTCCCTTTCCTCTAAATCAACGCAGTCTACAACGCTGTCTATGTCAGAGCGCATCAATGAACGCCGGAATTAGCTTAAAGTATTATTGAGGTGTCCACTAAACCACAGAGTTGGTAAGGCGCCTTTCCTTTCCTCCAAATCAATGCAGTCTACAACGCTGTCTATGTCAAAGCGCCGTGGTTACCCTGGGACCGCGCCGACGAGCCGAGCTGGTCTCCAGTTTTTCCTCCGCTCGGTGTGACGTCACCACGGGGGTCGTCTAAAGGTCAAACGTGGTTACCGCCAGGACCACGCTGACGGCTCAAAACCTAGCGTAGTATTGCTTTCGCAATAAAAACTGGATGCGGTGCGGCATTTGTTCCCGGCAGCTATGCTACTTGCTTTGACATCCGTACTGACCACCCCCTCTGAAGAGTCTTATTCGTTCGTGTGCAGAGCTGGATCGAGTCTGTGTTACGGGCAACAACTCTGTGAAGTCAGAGCTCACCACAAGGCTGTTTTTTTTCCTTGAAATAAAACGACTTTTTCATTCCAATTACGCAATCCTTCGTCGAAAATATCTTTCGATGAAACCTTCACTCGTGCACTAATATATAATCATCCAACATCTTCAGTGCATGTTTTTTCTGTCATTCCTGCTATCGCAGTGTGCAAGCTGTGGAATCGTGGAAGCAGCTGTGGAATATTTTCATGTGCTGTTATGGAAATACTGAATGTAATGGTTGATTCTTGTGATGGGTAGGAAAATCTTTCTTTTAAAGCTTTTCGAGCGCTCGCTCACTCGCTCTCTTCAAGTACTTGAGACTAGAAAACCAATAAGGAACGATTTTGTGGATAGCAAAAATATTAACAGCAAAAAAATGCAAGCCTACCGAGGGGAATCTGCGGATATACTGTTTTGTTATCGAGGAATCTTACTATACACGAAACAACTGCGTTCATAAAAACTTCTCGTTGAAAAAAATTGTCAACGATTACGTTACTTTCTAATGCGAAATTTGAGCGCAGCTCACCAGCTGCTCCAGTTTTTCGATAGATTGAGGCAAATAATTTGAGCAAGAAATGTATGTACAATTAGAGACAACTTGTTATCTTTCACACAATTTCCTTCTTCAAGAAACACTCCACTAGCAGTTCTTGGTTGTCATGAAGGAAGCTTTGTGGACGGAGAAATAGATGGATATATGCTCGACTTGCTGCAACAATGCTTGGTTCTCAACGACGAGATCTATGCAAGTATTTCGCGAGGTTGTCACAGGCGTGGGAGGCGTAACGAGCAAGAGAAATGGGATGTTCTCCCGCATAAGTGGTAAGAAATTCCTGTTTGACTTTATAAGTACATTGAAGTTCCCACCCACCCTGCCACCCCGGCAGGGGGCAGTTAATGGTTGATGGCGAGAGTTCGCTCCCCTCGTGCCACGTAAGAAGGGGGGGGGGGGGGGGGGCAAGGTTTGCCTCCTCTGCATTTCTTGTCAATAAATGTTTTCGCCTCCGCTGTTAGCGCTAACGCATGTAGGCTACATATCACCCCACGTACACTCAGGGACAAAAGTCTCCGGACCACGTCTCCCTGTAACGAAGCCGACAGCTCTGCTATTAGTCGGCGGCTCGAGACCACACTTATGGAGGTAAAAGTTAATTTTTTGTTCTTTCATCTCCACAAGTGCGGTCTCCAGTTGCTGTCTGATAGTAGAGCTATAAGCTTCGTTTGAGGAACACGTGGTCCGGAGACTTTTGTCCCAGACTGTACCTATAAGCGCGATTCAGGGATCCGCTGACCCAGGGAGCCAGTTATGCGCACTTCCTTTCCTTAAAATGATCTGAGTGTAAAACGTTGTCAACGCCATCGTGAATAAACACAACGAACACCGACGGCCTATTCCTTCAGCGCCGTGTTTCTGGCACAACGTTGTCAATGCCTGCAGCCCACATCTCTCATCACCCTACGCTCCAATAAGCGCGAATCAGGCGTCCACTGACCCAGGGAGCCAGTTATGCGCACTTTCTTTCCTTAGATGGCACAACGTTGTTAATGCCAACACTGACCCAGGGAGCCAGTTATGGGAACTTCCTTTCCTTAAAATGGCACAACGCTGTCAATGCCAACGCATGCAGCGCCCAGCTGCCACTACCACCACGTGGCTCAAAGCACGATTGAGTTGTCCACTCTTCGAAGAGGGCAGTTATACGCCTTTCCTTTGCTTTCCAAGCTCCCACTCCATTGGTTTCCACTGCTGGTTACAACGGACAACGGCGGCGCCGCGAAACGAACAAACGGGCGCCAAAGAGCTGCGCTTTAAAATGTGCTCCTCTGAAATTTCTGGTTATGTGCAGGCTTGATGCATACCAACACACACGTATAACACTCAACATTTCATCACAACACCCAAAGCTTCATTCTTGCAAACGCCAGTATGAAGTCGGAGCTTGTGCTCGTTAACCACGAGTACAAAGTCAGCAGTCTGGTTCACTCACCGGTGATCTTGGGGCAGACGAGGTAGGAGACGCCCATGACGAACCTGCACGTACCGGACGAGAGGCCCAGGCTCTCGACGCCCACGTGGTCGGCCAGAATGGGTCCAATAAGCACCACCACAGTGCCATTGGACCAGCCGAAGAGCGCGCACATGAACACCGCCAGCGCGTAGTACTCGACCTGCATGTGCGGCAGCGCCACACACATCGCGCCGGTCAGCAGTGCGCTGGTGCCCATCAGTACGCGGCGGTCACAGAAGGATCGGTCCGACAACACGCCGGCCACCACCCGTGCGCACGCGTCGCCAATGGCCGTCACCGAGAGAAAAATGGCGCCGTTTTGACGGCTGAAACCTTTCTCCATGGCGAGGTCCACGAGGATCATGAGCACCAGGAAGTTGTAGACAGAGAACGCACACGTCACGCACACCATGTAGAAGACAGGCGACCTCAAGTAGGCCCAGGGAGACGGACCGCGGTCCGAGATGGACAGAGACAACGACATTTGACGGCGACCGTCCTTGTCACTGTCCACTGTGGCAGCATCGAGAATCTCGTGGAGTGTGATCTCTGCTTGAGGTCCGGATGAACGTCCGGCGCTCTTCAGAAGCCGTGGGACGGAGCTGCTGTTGTCTTCGCTGATGTTGGCTGCGTAATTTTGCCGTTCGGGAGTGTCGTTCAGGCGCGAGCAAGGTGGTACATCATAGGAGCCACATTTCCGTTTTCTTTTCAGAAAGCTTGGGGGAAGCAGTGAGCTCAGTTTAGATGATGGCGAGAACTGCAACTCGCCCGTCGCTGTCACCGTGTCACTGGCTGCCCGATTGCCGCCGCTTCCGTCGTTTATGCACGTGACAACAGCGTCCTTCACCTGGTGGTGGTAGGAAGAATGACCATTGGCGTACGAGGTGAAGTCTTCGCAGTTCTGCGAAATCGACGCACCGTTCACCAGTGGCATAGATCGCTTGTCCACATCAATGCTGCCATTCCTCTCGCAGCAACCGGCAGAAGGGGTGTCAGCTTGCATGACCGCCTTGTACGTATTCTCGACCGTAGCGACTGTAGACGAAATAATATTATTATTACATGCGAGGACTTCAGACATACATCTAACGTGGAGAGCACGTGATGGACAGTATGTTGCAGGGTAAGTAGGTGGGCGGTATAAGAGACATAGTCAAAAGCTGAAGAAAGTTAGGCCGTGCATGAAAGTTAAGAAGTCCACTGAAATAGAGTGGCCATGGATTGCACAATAAAATGACAGTGATGCGGTGTTTAAACGTGAACGCTTGTATTCAATTCCTAAAAAGCAATAAAAATCCTTATGTTTACTCTTTCACTGGCGCAAACCTTCCTAGGATGCAGCATCTGCGTATATTTTTCACAACTTTCTTATAATATTCCAACACGCGCTTTTATCTTTGTTTTGCATGGATGATAACGTCTCCAGGTGACATTTTATTCCTCTCTCGCATCTAATCTGAATGGGGTACCTTGTTCTGAGTGCTCTAGGTTCGCGGCTGACTCGCTCCGAGGGTCGCCGCTAATGCCAGATGTGACCTGTGCCTCGCAGTTGTCCTTCTTGCGCCCCGTCTTCGGCTTCTTCTTGTTCTCCCACGGGGGCGCGCGGTAAAAGGGGCATGCCGCTATGGCGTTGAGCATCAAGCCGCCGGTGATGAGGAAGGTTCCCAGGAAGCCGTACTCCTGCGGACGAGAGGGGCAGGTGGAGAGGAAGTCGAAAGAATCTCCATTATCCAGGTAGACAACTGCTCCAATCCGACCCTCCTAGTCCACAAACTGTCTTCAACCCAGATCCTCTCAAACAGAAAACGGCGGGCAAACACGGCTACAGCAGTCAAGTACAGGTTCTTGTGGCCGGCATGGTCCCTCTTCCCAACGGACTGCAGGAAGAAGATCAGGTACTCATGCCCGAAAACCTGAGTTCACACACGAGCTACAGTCTTTGCCAAAAGTGACCAGGCTTCATGGTTTGCTTCTCGTTATACAATAGATACCTTACGGCTTCCCTGAAGATCAAAAATTTATTTGAAAGTGAGGACAGCGGTTCTCCTCACCATACAGATATTTGGAGCTTCAGGGCTGGCATAATATCTTTAATATAAAACTGAGAAGCAAACTGTGCAGCCTGGTTACTTTTCGCAAAGACTGTACACGTAATATGAAAAAGCCACATCGGCGATACGTCCCGGAGCGTTATTTCTTTTTGGATGTCGTGAGGGTACACGCGAACGACCGCCGAAATGGCTCAGTGGCTTTGGTGTTCGGCTGCTTAATCCAAGGTCGCCGTGATAAATTTCAGCAGCAGCGGCCCCATTTCGATGGAGGCGGAATGCGAAAAAATGGCGGACGATTTAGCGTGCTGAGGCCAAATACGATTCAGGTGCGCTGGTACTTCGGTTTTCACTTGGATTTCGGTTCGAGGTTCGCTTTTCAAGGTCAAGCAGGTTTCAGACAAAGATCGGCGAAATCTGACTTAAGCTCCGCATTAAGGGTATGACGCGATAGTTTTAATGTATATTGTCCATATATTCTGAATTGGTCATTCTGTACTTTACATTCATAATCACTGGGAGTCATCATACCACTCCTGGCGCAGTGGTGCAGCGGTAAAGCGATGCGCCACTGCCCTGCGATGGCAGGCGCTGCCGCCGATTGGGCCTTGTGAGATACAGGTTGCTCTTCCCGAGTGACCTCTAAGCCATGGCGGGAGGTTTTGGACAGACAAACACCGTTTAAATGTCGGATTGTTGTTTTAGTGTTAGGCACTAAAATAAACGCGTGCTATGCGATGCCAGCGCAGGTTAAGGGCAACTACGGAATTTTTTCTACCTTCTGTAATGTTACTAAAACTTTCGCGTCTTGTCTTCCCAGGTTTCAGGTCTAGTTTCACAGAGAGGAGGCATTTTGTTGCAGCGCAAATAAATTTTTTTAATTTCCCGTTTCGTGACCTCAGTCCGGGAGACTTCTGCGTGTAACCTAGCGTGTGTGACGTTATTGGACGCACGGTGGTCGATATTCGCACTGCGTTTGCTGAAAGACAAAAATTTCGAGCTGTCTTCCGATCATTTCAGACAATGACCCAAGCTTTCACGTAAAGTCGCCAGTTCGGCTAATCGATGCGCACACTATAGGCTTCATGACAGTGCCCGCAACGTCATAAGACGGCCTGTGATGGCGTCATTGGCTGGTGGAAAACCAGTTTCGGTTTTAATTTCCAAGATCTTGCTTTTGTTAAATACTTCTACTTGGTATTTTGAAAAACGGGTCCCAGTATTGTAACGAGGGAACCCCAATGAATGTGATGTGTGTATGTACTCAAAATGTTCAAAAAAACTTCAGGAGTTGGCCTTTAAGGAACCTTCAGGTGGTCGAGATTAATCCGGAGCACGATACCACGGCGTCCCTCATATCCCATGAGCAGCTTCGGGGCGGTAACTCCTCAAGCCATCGAAAAGTACGCGAGCGGAGGATTAAGTTGGCAGCCAATGCTCAAGAAGAGCAGCGCTTGCCTGTAGCAGGAGGTTCATGATGGGCGGAAAGGCGAATGCGGCCACCGTGCCCCCCACATAATAGATGCCGCTGGCCGAGCCCCGGTAGCGCCTGAAGTATTTGCCGATGGCGACGTCGTTGGTCGTCATTCCGATGCCGTTGCCGATGCCTGCAGAGCAAGGGAGAGAAAGGGCACACATCTTAATCCTCAGACAGTTCTGTCTCCCGGCAAAAATTAATAAAAGATCCAGCATCGTCATGCGGCTTATTATATGCGCTTGTGTAGGCGCATTACAGGCGCATTAAATTACTGCTTGAAACTTAAGAGTGTACCGCACAGTTTGTATGACGTAAGCCGCAGGTGCATAAGGATATCATTTGCAAACTGCACGTATGGGCAGCAAAGAAGTATGGTTTCTATATCGACAGGGAGTATGCATTGTTCGTGCCGAGTACGTGCGAGGTGTACAGGTCCCTCTGATATAAAAGGGAATAAAGTTTGAGCACTCACTTGTTTATTACTGCTCAATTTTATGTGGCAAGCAAACTTTTTCCCGTTTTCTAATCAGTTTTGCTCTTGGCATATAATGTCCGAAATCCATTATCAACTTCAGTGGGGGAACAACCAAAGCAGGCATCTTCTTGAGATGACTGGTTGCTCCCTTTCATACTGGAGGGCGCTACAAAAGCGTCGAGACTAGAGTTACTGTATATGCTACCAAAGGTAGCAGAGTTGCGCGTAGGTCCGCCATCTTGCCTGTCAAGCAACCGAAGTTATGCGGCGAAGCCGCATTCCGTTTCTGCAGGCGACATGCCTGGCGCATCACCGATCGACCGTGGACGCTTTTCCGAGGTTCTTAAACCACTTTTTCGCTTGATCGCAAACAAAAAGCATCTAAAAAGCGGACCGCGTAGCCTAGTCAAAAGATATAGCCAAGAAAAAACGATGCTGTTTCTAGCGCGCGCCGTGAGCTGCGGCAGCATGCGATTCCCACAGTCACCTTCCCCGAACTATTTACCTGATAACCTAAGGGCAGACTCAGTATTCTAAATACGCCGTGCAAATGCAACATTCATTCATCTTTGCGGCAACATTTATTCACCGGACCTGCGTTAAAAAATTTGTTTATAGTCTCCTTTACTAAATACGAAACCCTGCAAAACGTTATGAGCCGGAACTATAAAAAGGACAGTATAAAAATCCAAAATACAGTTTACTCGAAACTGGACGAACGTTACCATCTGAAGTAAACAATCAGATGCCTAAACATGTTTCCCTCGATTAAAAATTGTTTGCCATTCAGGATAAGCCAACAGGGATAAATACGCAACGCAGAGCTCTATTTTAGCGTTTCAATAGTGTACACGAAAAAGCGCAGAGCGGCAAGTCCAGCCTGTTTTCGGTAAAGAAACCTCAAAGCAACTTTTAGCAAAAAAAAAGGCGTGAGCTACGCACGCTCTAAAAAAAAACCCACAGCATCGAACGTAAACAGCCGTTGGATAGTGGATCCGCTTCGAACTTGGCCGGCTGTCAATCCAGTTCGCTGCCGGCCTACGTCATCAGCGCACGTGTTTCTGGTCCGATGGACAAAACATGAACCGTACCGAGGAGGCTCTCACAGGGAGAAGAAAGGCTGCAGGGCGTCTCGAATCGGGGAACAGAGGCGGCGGGGGAGCCCTCGACACAGGTAAAACCGGTTCAGAACCGAAAGTGGAGGATTTTGCCCATCGAGCGTCGTCTTCTCCGCAGTACACGGTTGCTTGGACACCACGTGATGGCTCTCTACCAATGGAGTCGCGAGCGGCGTTTATCAAACAGACGCGCAACTCTGCTACCTTTGGTAGCATATACAGTAACTCTAGTCGAGACGGGCTCACCGCTGCAGATTCCGAGCAGAAGGAAGACGGCCGTCATGTCCCGAGCAAAGGCGCAGGCTATGGCGCTGACGGCAGTCACGAAGCAGCCCAGGAACGAGAGCGCCATCAGCGGCATGTGTCTCGTCCCAACACCGACGAGAGGACCTGCGATGAATGCAATTCACTTCAGACGTGCATGAGGCAAATTTTAGAAGTGGGTCATTCAGTCTCTGTAACTTTGTTATTCCTAACAAGGCAGATGCCTTTTTTTATTGCGAAAGCAATACTGCTTGCACTTTTCTGCCATCGATAGTCGTGGCGCCTCCTTACACAGCGGCGCGTCACGTGACCGCGTGGCGTCATGACAGACCGAGAGCCAGGGTCCC
>NC_143013.1:245197403-245254903 GCF_055824585.1 Amblyomma mixtum
CGGTGTTTGAAAGGGGGCTCGAGCTGCAGTGTTCTTTGAAGTTCCAGCAGCGAAAACGGCCGCAATAAAAAGCATCGCTGATACGCTTCGAGAAAGTTGAAGTGTACAACTTGCAACGAAGGCGCGTGATACGCGGGGAAAATGCGCTCGTGCCACAAGGTGACGCTGCATCCGTGCACGCGCTTACTCCGCGCCAATCAGTACCAGCCAACACCCGCTGTCTTGTGCACACGCGGCACCGTACCAACGATCGTAAATAGTTATCAGTGGGCGTCAGCGGCAGCTTCTAGTCACTTCGCCTTGGTGGTGTCAAACTCGAACACCTGGTTCACTGAATTGTGGGCAACGGCTCATCAGCGCACGATGACTTCCGCCGTCCCGACAAGATCTTCTGCCGCCAGCAACGACCTCCCAGCGGTCATCGTGGACAGAGGGTCAAAGACGGAGTATATCCGCGGAAAATTTCTGGGCAAGGTAAGCTTTCGCTTCCACACCTCAGACTGCAATCACTGACAGGACGCGCCACAGAGGCTTTGCGGGGCACAATGCTTGGAGGCTTAGTTCATTTAGTACTACGTTCAAAGCGCTTCATTGTCTCTAGTTGCAGGGATACTAAGGGCTCCGCAGACTTACTTTCACACCTCTCAATGCGCGATATGAATCGTGGTTGTGCTGTATAGCTTGAAGATTTTTATTTGTTGCAACACTTTTACCCAGAGCCGCATCGGGTAATTTGTATCTTCGCCTCGTGCTATACTGGTTGCCTGTGCGACGGTAGTGTTCCGTTCGGAATTGAACCGCAAACAAGAGTTGCCGTTGGGGGTTACTTTGCGCCAAATTGGCTACTTTACGACCCAACCGGGCGATAAAAATTTCAGGTTGGCGACCTGGATACTTTGAACTTACATTTTGGCACATTTACTGGCAATTTTGCTTAATTGCACCATCCCCGCCGGCGGCACTGGTGCGGACAGGCACTTCCGCTTGCGGCTAGGGTAGCTAGGGAGCCTACATGTGCGTGGCGCGACTCTAAAGGCGACATCTTCAGGCCGAAGATTTCATAGACGAAGCGGCCGTGAGAGCGCTCCTACCAGTTGTTGAGGCACATAACGATAAAACACCTACAGTGGCTTTGAAATGTGTCGTCTGCATTTGAGAGGCTGCTTGGCATCAATCGTGCTGACATAGAAAACGCGAAGAGCCGTGAAGCCATCCCGAAGCCGCCGCTTCTGCTGTTTGTGATATTCTTCCACCAAGCTGCAGTCAGAAATACAGTAAACTCAAATCATTGGTGTGAACGTGATCACAAATGGCTTTTGAGTTTATGGCACGCAGCCGCCGGATAGTGCAAAGACACTTGCGGCGAATGCCCTTTCCACATCTGACGCAAGATACATTGAAAATTTAGTCACTTCATTTCTGCCACTAATGCTGAGCGCGTGTTCTCTAGTGTCAACTGTACATAAAACAGATGCGCAGCAAAATGAAGCTATATAGCCCCGCTGCTCCCAGGCTGCGAGTGCAAACTGGCTGAGATAAGCTTGCGCTATCGCCCCTTCCTTGAATGACAAGAAGTGAGCGGGTAGCACGCGCTGCCAACGATGAGGACGATGAGGGAGGAGGGGCGCCTTCAAACCTGTTTCCAATCGCTTCGAAAGTCGACCTGGCTTTCTCGATCCACCCTTGCCTTGTGATAACGTATTTCTCCAGGAGGGTTGATGACGTCATTGGCGTGCCTCGTCTCTGCCGCGGCTTTCAGTCGACGGTTGGCTTTTCGCACGAGCCAAGTAACGCACTCGCATTAATGCTGCGGCAACTGGGCTTCGAACCCGCGACAGCACGAACAGATCAGCCTCGCTGGCCACTGCAGGAGAGCACTATGCTATCGCGTAGCCGATCACGTCACGTGTTAATCTGCAACACTCTCGCGCTGTATAATGAGGGTCGCAGTCATCACCAGCTAATACTACCGCTCCGAAAATTATTTCGTTAGCACTGGTTGCACATGTAACTCCTGCAGGAGCGTTGAAATCTGGGTTAGTTGGTGCACACTTATGAATTTTTTTAAACCAGCCAAAAAGACTGGGACAAAGGAGAGACGAGGCACACACAACGCTGTCGTTGTGTGTGCCTCGTCTCTCCTTTGTCCCCGTCTTCTTGGCTGGTTAAAAGACTTCATATGTAACCCCCCTTTGAAAATTTCAAAGGTTCTACTTAACGTGTGGAGGACAGAGTATCCTCCAAAAGTTTTTTTTTTGTTTTCTAGGGAGGCTTTGCCAAATGCTACGAAGTTGTGGACAAGAAAACCAGTCGACTTTTCGCAGCCAAGATAGTTCCCAAGACACTCCTACTGAAGCCTAGCCATAAAGCGAAGGTGTGTATATCTTGTAACAGGACCCTTCTTTCCAGCTTTCACAAAGTGAATCCTGCATCTCGTTCGCGTCTTTGTGCACATTAACCTGTCGCTATCGCCCTTTGTAAAAGGGACACTGAACAGGCCCAATATATTTATTTAAAGGTCATGTAAAGTTCCATATATTAATGATGTGACGGCATAGCTGTATTTTTCCACAGTAGAAGATTGGAGCAAATATTTGTTAATTGTGCCGCGTACTGAGATCACATCGTCGTGGCTATGTTATTCGTTATGCAACTGCAATGTATCACCTTAAAAATTGGGCATCGTGCAGCGGATTTTTGTAATGTTTTGTTTTTAAAGTGCATCATTATCACCACCCACCTAAATGTCAACCTTCTGTACCTCTCTACTTTGAACTTGCTTGCTGGGCTCACTAGGTCACAAAAGATCGCCATTATGCAAGTCGAAATGCGCTGACGAATAGAGCTCGCGAGGCCCGGGCTAGTTATCTTAGGTTCGACTTGTCTCTAGAGTCCACCCATGAAAGCACTCGTACTTGTTCGGTCAGAAATCTGGTGTGCGTTGCCCCTGCCCATGTTATTTTGATGGGCATAGGTTTTCGATCTTCCGATCTGAAGTATCATGTGATCGCATTGTGCGCGATTGGTATGTAGTATCACGTGATGCTGTGACGTGTGTGAATGGCAACGCCGAGAGGGGGAGCGTTGCACTTGTTAAGAAGTCAGCGAGCAGATCGCTCGTGCGTGTCTCTTAATCTGTACGGCCCAGCATGCCGAATAAATATGTTGCTTAGTCGCTCTGCCTCTGCTTCGCTCGCCGCGGCTACAACATAATTGGCGACGAGGATGGGATCCTGCTGGAGTACGTAAAACGCATCGCGGCGTTCGTGATCCTGCTGGAGTACGTAAAACGCATCGCGGCGTTCGTGATCCTGCGGGAGTGCGTGAAACTCATCGCGGCGTTCGTGGAGGCACCGGCGTTCGTAGAGAGCGTTCGGGCGAGGCACAGGGATGGCAACGCTTGGAAGTTTCGACCAGTTCGTCGAGGACGGAGACGAGGACTTTGGGTCCTACGTGGAAAGGCTCGAGCATTTCCTGAAGGCCTCCCAGGTGAGCGATGACCTCAAGGTCTCGATGTTTATTACGGCAATAGGCAAGAGGGCTTACAAGACGCTGAAGACTTTGCTAGAGCCTACAACGCCAGAGGACAAGACTTATGCGGAACTCGTAGAAGTGCTGCGAAGTCATTTCGCACCGAAGCCCACGGTCATCGCAGAACGATTGAAGTTTAATCGGCGGTACCAGCATCAGGGAGAGTCCATAGCAGAATATGCAGTAGAGTTGAGGCGTTTGGCAGCTTCATGCGAATTCGAGGAATTCCTCAGTGAGGCTCTTCGAGACCGCTTTGTAGTGGGCCTCTGCGACAGCGCGACGCAAGCTGAGTTGCTGAAGAGAAGCCAGTTGACGTTTTCGGACGCCTGCGACGTTGCGAAAAGCATCGAGCTAGCGCGGAAGGAAAGTCGGGAATTTCAACCGACAGGGACGCATGGTACAGTCGACGCCGTACGTCATAAGCCAGGCGGTGGGAAACGCCAGCAGCAGCGTTCATCCGGTGCAGGACTAGCAAGGGACCGAGTTTCTGAATCGCCGGACTGTTTCCGGTGTGGCTCAGCGCACGAAGCATCGAACCGCAAATTTCGCAAGTATCGTTGTCGTGCATGCAAGCGTTACGGACACTTGGCGAAAATGTGCAAGTTCAAGTCTAGAGACGCGGCTAATTCGGTAGCTGTGGAGGACGCGGATTGTGACGAAGTGTTGTTGTACAATGTCTATTCTTGTGCAGAGCGCCCAGGGCATTATGAAATCTGCCTTAAGGTAGCCAAGAAGAATGTTAACATGCAAATAGACACGGGTGCGTCTGTTTCCATTGTGCCAGAAACGCTATACAGGAAATTCTGGCCCAGTCTACCTAAAGAGCCTTGCCACATAAAGCTGAGGACATACGGTGGGTCGCCGCTAACAGTCACAGGGAAGTTGACGGTTCCAGTCGAACATAATGGTCAGTGCAAGCAACTTCCACTCATTATTGTTAAAACCCACAACAATAGCGACATTGCGTTGCTAGGGCGTGACTGGCTGGAGGCTCTTAAGCTAGACTGGTCAAGTGTGCATGGCGTGTGTTTAGACAAAGTTGCGGCGCTACTTGAGAAGTACGTAAAGGTGTTCGATCCCACTCTGGGGCTGATCAAAGGTAGTCCAGTCAGGCTGGTTTTGAAGGAGGGGAGCAACCCCGTATTTTGCAAGGCGCGACAGGTGCCATTTTCTTTGAGGGAAACCGTGTCACTTGAATTGCAGTCTCTTGTGAACAGGGGAGTGTTGTTAGTCCCTGTACAGAAAAGCGACTGGGCGACGCCCCTAGTTGTTGTGCCTAAGGCGAACAACAAAGTCAGTGTGTGAGGACTTCAAGGTTACATTGAATCCGTGCCTGCGAACTGACCATTATCCGCTTCCCGTGATGGAAGATTTGTTTGCAAAGTTGTCAGGATGCAAGTATTTCAGTGCTTGATTTGTCAACAGCGTATCAACAGCTGGAACTGCATCAGGAGGCACAATCAATGGTGGTTGTCAATACACACCTGGGGCTTTTCAAGTACACGCGCTTGCCCTATGGCTTCACAAGTGCACCTGCTATTTTCCAGTCTGTCATGGATGATGTGTTAAAAGGGCTTGAGCGGGCAAGCTGCTACTTGGATGATGTACTTATCGCGGGTTCAACATTTGACGAATGTTTTCATAGAGTGGAAAGGGTGTTGGCACGTTTTCTAGAAAGAGGCATACGATTGCAAAAGGAAAAGTGTAAATTCTTTCAGACGTCTGTCTCTTACCTAGGCCACATTCTGGATGACAAGGGCGTTCGGCCATCAGATGAACAGGTGAAAGCGATAAAAGAGGCACCAAGTCCAAAGGATGCGGCACAGTTGCGAGCTTACCTGGGCTTGATTAACTTCTACGGGAAGTTTGTACCGAACATGTCAGCTAAGCTTAAGCCTCTGTACAATGCTCTAAAAAAATAAAAGGGATTTCAGTGGTCACTGGAAGCTGAGCAAGAATTTCAAGAAAGTAAGAGCTGGTTGACACAAAGCAATGTGCTGACATACTACGACCAGAAAAAGCCGATAGGACTAGTGTGCGACGCTTCGGCTTACGGCGTAGGAGCCATTCTTTTTCATAAGATTGGAAGCGACGAAAGGCAAATTGCCTATGCTTCCAGAACGTTAAGTAAAGCAGAGCAGGGGTATGCTCACATCGAAAAAGAAGCCTTGGCTGTTTTTGGGCTGAAAAAGTTCCACAAATATCTGTTCGGACATCACTTTGAGATTTACTCCGACCATCAGCCATTGGTAGGCTTGCTCGCTCATGGTAAGCCCGTACCAGTGATGACAGCAGCCCGCATGCAATGCTGGGCTTTACTGCTTGCAGCGTACGATTATCGTTTGGTTTACCGCAAAGGTCGAGAGGTTGGAAATGCTGACAGTTTTTCACGGTTACCACTTGCAAATCGCAATGATGTCTCGCATTATGCACATTTCTTTTCAGTTGTTGATGAAGTGCCATTGTCTGCTGTTGAAATTCAGAAGTGCACTCGAACTGACAAGAGTATTGTCGAAAGTACTGTGTTATACGATGAGTGGTTGGCCGCCGCATGTTAAAGATGATGACCTAATGCCTTATTTCATTCGCCGACATGAGCTATCTGTAGATCAGCAGTGTGTTACATGGGGAAATCGAGGGATTATACCTCGTGGGTTGCGCAAACAGGTGTTGCATCTTTTGCACGAAGGACACCCCGGGATGACGCGCATGAAAATGCTCGCCCGTAGCTTTGTGTGGTGGCCTCAGCTCACGGAGGACATTGAGCAGATTGTGAAAAGCTGTGACACGTGTCAGTTAACACAAAATGATCCGCCACGTATTCCACTGCTAACTTGGGGTTGGCCAACTCGCAGATGGCAAAGAATCCATCTGGACTTTGATTTTACCAAAAACCAGTGGCTCCTAGTCCTAGTGGATGTGCATTCCAAGTGGACAGAAGTGTTCGTCATGCCATCCACCTCTACCGAGAAGACCATTGAAAAGCTGCGGAGTGTCTTTGCGGCCTACGGCCTGCCGGAAGAAGTAGTTACGGACAATGGTCCACAGTTCTGTGCCAAGAATTTCGCAGACTTTCTCCGCAGGAAAGGGGTGCGGCATACCAGGACGCCACCGTACCACCCCGCATCAAATGGAAGCGCAGAGCGGTACGTACAGACCATTAAACGGGACCTTTTGCGACAGGTTCTCGACGAGAGAAGAACAGGGATCAAGAAAACCTTACAAACCTTGCGCTCGTGCGTGTCTGTACGGCCCAGCATGCCGAATAAACATGTTGCTTAGTCGCTCTGCCTCTGCTTCGCTCGCCGCGGCTACAACACGATCCCTCTCCGTTGAATTTGTTCTTGAATTCATCAGTGAGCTTCCTCTACCGCACGACTTTACCTAATGAATTATTGCGTTCGGCTACTGAGCACGAGGACGACGGATCAAATGCAGAGCGTGACCTCCGCATTTCAATGGAGGGCAAATGCCCTGGAAACACGCGTGGTGTACAATGTCGGAGCATGTTGAAGATAACCAGGCAGCCGAAAGTAATCTAGAGGCTTCCACTGTGGTGCCCTTTCCTTCTCGGTTCTTTCATTCACTTAGTTATTCATGCTTTACGTGAAGATTCAGTTGAGGTTTTCTCCTTTGAGTGACGCCATTAGGTCTCTTTTTTTACCTCATAACTAATTTCAGTTTTTTCAGCCGTCCACCAGCAAGTCACCAGTTCCGAGTGATATGCTGCGTACTTCCTTTTTCCCTATTTTTGTGCTGTGTGAAACGCTGCGCGCTTTCAGACTTTTCCTTTGGTGTGCAGATCACCCAGGAGATCCAAATCCACAAGGCTCTGGACCACGAACACATTGTCGGCTTCCACAGCTACTTCGAGGATGAACGCAATGTGTACATCATCCTTGAACTGTGCAAAAGGCAGGTATGAACTTCTATTGGGCACCTTCCTGTTTTTTCTGGTTAATGTGTAAAAATTTTCAGGGCTAGTTCGGGTTGCGTGTTAAAGAGCGGCACAAGTGCACAAAAAACTATATAAAGTACAAACGAGCGCTGTGCCCTTTCCCTACAATACACTACAGAGAACAGAACTACACGCTCATTCTGGATGTGTGCCTCTGCCTGCTGTCCAGGCATTTCTATCGACTGACCAAAGCAATGCTTCTTGTGTAGAGTGCGGCACCATCATAAAAACGTACAGTAGCGCGGAAAAAGGCGGCAGCTAAGGCAATTGTACGGCAGTTTGGTTTGCGTCTACGGCGAGTAGGTTTAGCTCGATTGTTGGTTAGAATGCGCAGCAGGGCACATCTGTGAGCATATCGGGATATAGCTGTACCTTGCAAGGAGCAGAGAGCAATTTCCAGGACTGTCTTTTTCTTCAGCTTCTAGGAAGTTCTCTGGCGGTGACCGATCTGTTTCCATGTGGAGGGCTGTGCTTTCGCAACAGCGGACACGAAGTCTCCATAGTTCAGTTCTTATATTGGTGATGACGTCTTAACAACTGCTCTTCGGGTGCTTGTAAGGAAATGTCGATCCAAACTACATGGCCATAATGAAGCTACCTACCATGCACCAACACTGGTTTTCACGCCCACTCATACTGTGCTAAATAAGTTTACAGCATTTACCGTCCATTGTTACCCATGAAAATTAAGATTCAAGGATTCAGTTTATTGGAACTTCCTATATAATATTTACGTTGCACGACAGTGTGTAGGTCTATAGAATCGGGGCGGAGCAATATTACCTCTCAAAATGAGTAATTATTACCTATGACATACGCACTTGCCGCTAATGCTGTTTAATTCATGCTCTGCATTATGTACAATTCATGAGAGTTGCCGCCTTTATAGTATGTATTATAAGCAAACTGTGTGCCTTAGGTACGTGAAGGCCACCGCGATGGCCACCACGAAGGACACCGCGGTGACTAAGTTGTTATAGTGGTTGGGTGCTAACCCAAAAGACGTAACCTCGAACCCGGCCACGGCGGTCGCATTTCGATGGAGTCAAAGTGCTAGAGGCCCGTGTGCTGTTCGATGTCAGTGCATGTTAAGGGTCCCAAGGTGGTAGAAATTATCCGGAGCCGTCATCTACGGCGGCCTTCATAGCCTGAGTCGTTTAGATTTCAATCCATGCAAAAAACAAACTAAAACCAAGCATAGAATGACTACGGATAGGTACATCTATTCACGAGCTCGTATACACTAAAATTATTTTTTCTTCAACAGTTATGTTCAAGAACTATTACCTAATGCTGAAGGGACCTGCTTAGTGGGTATGCGCTCCCAGAGCACCGAACGCTTACACTGGTCAAGAGCCCAGGGTTGCAGGGTTTCGCGAGGGCAGTAAAACAGATTTCATTCATTGCTTTCCAGTCGCTCTTGGAAATGCACCGGCGTCGGAAGACGCTGACAGAGGGCGAGGCGAGGTACTTCATCCAGCAGCTTCTATTTGCCTGCCGATATCTGAGGGAGCAGCGGGTCGTCCACAGGGACCTGAAGTTGGGAAACCTGCTACTGAACGAGGAGATGGAGCTGAAGGTGGCAGACTTCGGTCCGCCCGCATCGGTTTCGAGGGTGAGCGCAGGAAGACCCTGTGCGGAACGCCCAACTACATCGCCCCAGAAGTCCTGTTGAAGAAGGGACACAGCTTCGAAGTAGACGTCTGGTCGATCGGATGCATTCTGTGAGTTCTGTCACCGGGGTTGCTTACTGCCTAAAGTACTGTGCAGCATAGATGATAGCCAGACAAAGAATTTTGAAGCAGATGCATTTTATACCAATACTGTGCTCCAGAGCAATCGACCGGTTTCTTTAGATAATGGCATTGTAGAAGCCTAAGAAGCCTAAGCCTGTGATCATTGTGACTGTTCAATGCAGGTACACCATGCTAGTGGGCCACCCCCCGTTTGCTGCTCCCACCATGCAGGAAACTTACGTACGCATAAAGGCAAACGGGTACCTCTTCCCTTCGACGGTGGGCTCTGCAGCGCGTTGCCTCATCCGGAGGATTCTTCAGCTAGAGCCAGAAAACAGGCCAAGCATCGACGCCATCCTGGAGGATGTTTTCTTTACCGGAAGTAAGTTTTTAACGCGATAACGTTTAGTGCTCCATTGCTCAGAAAATACGGCGTCTGCGTGGCGAGCGAAAAATCATGAGCATGACTCTGGCTGGTGGCGCCCAGAGGGCAACCTGGAAGGCAGGTGAGCCACCTAAGTTACGTGACCATGCGGCGCCATCACAACATGCCCACAGGATTCTGAGCAAATTACTCATAGTAGCAGGTGGCAGATCAATTAATGGTTCGTCGCTCCAGAAGAGCAACCTGGGCCGCACAAGGCCCACCTCTGGGGCAACTGCCATCGCAGGGCAGTGGCACATTGCTTAACCACTGCCATACTGCGCTAGTAGATGAAGACTCGCAGGGGTGTATGAAAGTAAAGAATGGCCTTCTGCATTTATGCCAATAAAACCTTCACGCCATCGCTTCCGTCTACTCCAATTTTTTTACAGCCGTAAGTATTGAAGCGAGAGCTGTCAACGTTCGCGTCAGGGCTCTTTCGCTTAACCGCCCAGCAGGCGCTGGATGGCCTCTGCAACAGGCACAAATATGCAGCGGTGGGTCAAACATTTTCTGCACTCTGGCCGCGAAGTCAGTGCGAACGGATTTTTCGCAGCATAAAGCGCTCGTTTTCACTTTCCCCCCAAAAATACTTTCGTTAGACTCATGCTTGGAGGCAGCATTAAAAATTGAAACAATGCAATATCTTAAGTGGGCCAGTTAGCGCCGATCATCTGCATGACCGCAGGCATACGCCATTGAATTCTTTTAGAGCTTACGGACACTTCAGGGTTATTTTACGCCGTAGTGAGGGACTGTGCTGCCGTGACCATTAAAGCACAAAATAGTATGACGCTTTCGTTGTGGGACCCCATTGCTTTGAAATGCTTGGGAAATGTCTAAGACCTCACCTCGAGTGGACGAAGGACCATTGTGCTCTAGCGCTCTTCGCCCACAGATGTGCTTGAGCCATAGCAATTCATCATCTTTATTGTCCTGTTCTGTTTATTTTCAGGGCCCCTGCCTTCACATCTTCCTACGTCCTGCTTGGTAATACCACCGCGGTTTGACGCTCCTAATACTACCATGACGACTGAAGGCCGTCGCCCTCTATTGGAAATAAACGAAGAACGTGGTGAGTTGATCAACAATGTGTTGAACGAGAATAACTTTATAGCGAGAAAACTATAAAAGATATCGTTTCTGAACGTTACAGTAGTCGCTTTGGCGTAGACGTCCTTAACCAAGACGACAGGAGTTCAATAAGTTATGCTGGGTTACAAGCTGTATTAGTGAAGTTCAGAATGGCGCAAAAGACACACCATTCTGAACTTCAGTCATGAACCAACTAGCACCAAAGCAAGTTCTTCTGCTGTATTAGTATTTGCGCAGCTAGAACCTCTGAGCAATAGTCTTATAGTTCTGTGTCAAAATATTGAACCACAGTTCAGGTATACTATTATTTTTATGAATAACTCATTGTAAAACATCCACTCATTCTCTTAAACGCTTTTATTGGATTTCTGCAGCAGATTGTCTCACGTTTATGCAGAATACGCTGGGGCACATATCGATCTGCTAGCTGATTTAGGGAAACGGTAGAACAACTCTATAGACATTTTCGCCGTTGCTTTGTGGCAAATGTGGGCTGAGATGGGCGGGAAAACTTTTAGCCTGTTGAACCTATAGGCAAGTACAACCTTCCCTCTGTTCCTTCGCTTTACAGGGCTGGAGGCCATGGTCACCTTTGTGAGGAAGCCGCAAGAAAAGGAGGAAAGGCGAGTGCAGAGCCTGAAGTCGCAGCTGCGTGAGTGACATTTCTTGTCTGACTTCGTTTAAGCACCAAGCTGCAGCGTGAAATTACAAACTAAAACGGCGTTAATGTTATTTTGTTCATCTCTCATCAGAAGATTCCACGTGGCGTAGCACCCATCGTTCTGATATTGATTGGGAGAAGAAATGCGACGCTCTGACGTTGTCTAGACGCAAAGCTCAGCCAAGAACATGCAATTTACATTCCATATGGAATAAGCAGTCTAACTATTGAGGTGCTGAGATTGTGCCTTTTTTTTATCGCAGACCCAGAACAGTGCTTGAGTAGCATTCTGGTAAGTTGTGCATATTGAAGTTGGTATGTTCTACGTGAAGTACATGTATTTATAATCTCGCAAGTTTCGTTAAGGTTGCGGGGTTCAATTGTATGCAACCATCACGGGTACCTTGCGCATTCTTGGATCAATGTATAATAGTGATGAGGATGTGCAATAATTAAGAGGAAGAACGCTGAAACTGAAAGTGCAAAACCTTATTCTACTTTGGCGCTTAAAGAAAGGAAAAGCTCGAGTGCTGGGGGCTCTTGATCGCTGCCGCCAGTTTGTGGCCAGAGTCAGAGCAAACCGCCATGCGTAGCATCTGCCTCCATAACGCCATACAAAGATATTATCAGTACTTGGAACGGGGGTGAAAAGATCGCGTAACGACACCGCAGTAGAATGTAAATGCGCCTGTGAATGACATGTTTAATTGGACGGGCGTACCTCGAATTGATCACTGGCGTAGATGAAAAGAGAAAGCTTAAATACAACTCCCCCACCCCTAAACAAAAGATTTGCTTGTGCGCTTGCATGCACAGGAGCAAGGATTCTAATTTGTTGTCTTACTGAAAAAAGGAACGCTGAAAGGTCTGTCGCGTTTTCGTAATACGGATATATTCAATTCCCTGGACACCTCTATTAGTGTATCAGCTGATGGCAGTTCTGTATCCATTGGCCTGCTATAGCCCAGCAAACTTCACTATCTTTTGTCTTCAGCACACTTCCTGGCTCCCACAGTTATTTGCCACCTTCCATTAGAACGCGCTCTTGTCCTAAACAACAGGGCGTTCTGTTCCCAATGATTCACTGTCAGAGTTTCATGATTTCAACCAGGGCGTACCGTACGTAGTCCAGGAGTTTAAGCATCGTTTGATTTGGATGTTCAACTCTCCACCCTTTGCAGCCGGAACAGTGATGGAAATGGAAGTGCCGGCTGAATCGGTGAAATTGCTGAGCCCAGTGGAACAAGGAGAGCACCGAGAAAAGCACCTGAAGGAGTTACAGCGTCTCCTGCGGAAGCTGCTCAGTGCTCGGCCACCCCAGCCCCGCATCGACAGTTCCGCCGATATGGAAGACCCTGCCTACGCGCCTGTTTTCTGGATCAGCAAATGGGTGGACTACAGCAACAAGTACGGTGTAGGCTACCAGTTATGCGACGGCAGCATCGGAGTGCTGTTCAATGATAACACACGTCTGATCCTGCCCAACAACAACGTGTAAGCTATTTGCTTCTAAAATTATGGTTACGGCTTGTGATTACAAAGATACAAAAACGGAGGTAACATCACATGGCTTTCCTCGAGGTGAGTTGCCATGATCGAACAAATTTGGGCATCTCTGATGATTGCGGCAATCGCATTGATTAGTGTTTCATGAAATTCGATGAAAAGTGCTGAAAGTATTCATCGCGCGTTTAGACGCTTTGTTCCGGATGTCTCTGGGTGCCTCGTTGTAGCGATACCCATTCGGGCGAAATTGATGACCTTGCTCCTAAGGATTATTTGTGGCGTTCTTGATGTGATGTTAAACCCGACCTTAACTCTTTAAACAAATTTCAAAGTGGTGTGTATAAGTTCTTAAGCATGAAATAATTTCTTTTTTTTGCCGATTATCATATTATAGCTGCTAGAATTCTTTTAATGAAATCGAGAAAAAAGAATATTTGTTGCTTATGAAAGCTAAGACTAGCACATAATGCCATAAAAGCATTAACGTTTCCACTTGTAGGAAACTAGAATAAACAAATCTAGAATATACGCCTTGTGCGTTACTAGGGTAAAAATGAGTATTCGGAGCTATAGAAGCTTTCATGCTAAACTTCCGGCCAGCTACACAAAAATCAATTTCTTGCGCTCATGGCTTCGAGTTGCTCCGCTGAGCAATGCTGGTGGCACACAATGCTCAGAACATGCCGATTACCTTCAGAGAGGCTCTGAAAGCAATGAAGCTCCAGGGCAGCGGCGAAACTACACGTACGAAGGAGCTCCTGTCGATAGTCCGGGCTGGGAGAAGCTATCACTTCGGTCCGAACTAAATTAAAACGAATGGACGTCATAATTTCGCACAAAGCTGTCAGTTGGAGCTACAGAGTGAAATGTCGACGTTGCGAGATCGTGGGAACAGCTTAGATGGACACTTTATTTGAGCGCTACACCATCACAGCGACGCCAAAACCACGCGCTAAATTGCCAATCTCTCTCGGTGGGTTTGGATATCGTCGTCTTCATCAGCTTTCATTCGGGTGGCGCGAATCAGCTTCGCTGGAACACACATTTTGCATGCTTTTGTATTTTCCAGAGCCCTCCATTACGGCGTCCCTCATAGCCCATGTCGCTTTGGGACGTATAGCTCCATCTTCCAGATTCTGCTCTCGATGTCGTGTTCCAGTAGTTCGTCAGTGAAGTATTCGATACTGGATGTGTTTCTGCAGAATGTCTTGAAGCGCGCGCCTTATTCAGTGGTGCAGTAAGCGCGATAAACTTGCTGTGCTAAGATTTTTTGGACGAAGGAAGTAAGAAATGTAATGAGAACATAGGAGCACTCCAACCCGAAGAAATCCTCTGTCAGCGATATACTGAACCCCCCCTCATCTGGCCAACTTGCGATGGCATGCAAGCTACGTTCAATGAACACGATTCGTTTCGTTTTGCTATCACCTATTCTGTTTGTGTGTTGGGAGATCTTAGAAGAAATGGTATTTGACCGCTTCTGATGTTAACTACTTGGAGAGTGCATTAGGTAGAAACAGGTCCTCCCCTGGCCCCCTCACCGAATTTCCCCATGGGACTCTTGCTTTCCGACAGGCCCGTACTTATGGTACCGGGTAGAGAAACCAGCAGAACACGACGCGTACACAAGTGAAGGAATTCACACGGACGACGCTGGAGACACAACTGAAAATTTTTACTTGATCATCGCACCCATGCGTGGTGGTGCAACCTCTCTAGCCTTCCAAACATACTTAATATGCTTTGGGAGCACCCAGATTCCTAGCCATGTCTCCCCGAGCACTTAATGTCACACTCGCCTTTCTTTTTCTGTGATAGCCTGGCTCTACCGACAGAGGCGGACAGTTGGGCTGGTTTGAATTTCGCTTTATTTTGTGCGTGAATAGTCCGTGCGGTTGTGGTGTGAGCACTGTATGCACGGTGGATCTTTCACATGTAATATATTCATCGCTTCGCCCCGTTTCCATCCAAGTGCAGCCCGAGGCGCCATGGTTTAGTGGTTATGGCGCTCGGCTGCTGACCCGAAAGACGCGGGCTCGTTTTCCGGCCGCGGCGGTCGAATTTCTATGGAGGGGAAATTATAGAGGCCCGTGTACTGCGCGATGTCAGTGCACGTTAAAGAACCCAAGGTGGTCGAAATTTCCGTAGCCCTCCCCTACGGCGTCTCTCATAGCCTTAGTCGCTTTTGTACGTTAAACCCCCATAAACAAGACGCAGTGCGGCCCGTGGTTCGCGTTAGAATAAGCAGCTCGCTGTGTGTTGCTTCACAGTACTTCCTCAAAGTTAACAAATTTTAAATGCGGCGCTCATCTTTAACATTTACTTAAAGCTTGAGTTTCTGTTATGTGTTTGAAAGCAGACCTGAAAGTGTTTTTTGCGTAAATTCATATTGAGAAATACAGAAGGTACGCACTTTACTGTTTTTTATTGGAGCCTACCTAGATCACTCCTCCCTCAATTAGTAAAATTTCTGAAACTCCATATCCCAGGAGCTTAAAAAGAATGCCAGGGGTTAATCGGGAGGGAAGCAATATTTGCTCCATTGTGCAGTGTATGCATTGGTCACAGTGACATGTGTTTACGCAGGAACACCACTTACTACGTGGACGAGAACGGTAGTGAACACTGCCACACATTGGAAAGGTATCCCTCGTCTCTAGAGAAGAAAACCATATTGCTCAAGTACTTCATGACCTACATGGAGGAGAAGCTGCTTAAGACCGGTCGGGACATCCGTCCGCTCGAGTGTGACGACCTCGTCAGGCTACCGTGTTTAGCGACATGGCTACGCACCCGTTCGGCCATCTCCTTCTACCTGACCAACGGGACGGTGCAGGTAGGAAGGCATGCATTCTCTCGCGTCGTCTTCTGCATGCTACTCTAGATCTTATTCAAAAGACTTGTAGTTTGTTTTTATCAAGAAGTCCCGGTGACGGTCGGATCAAGGAAACCTGATGTGAAGTCGGAGCAAAATCCAAAGAAAGTTCTGGGCCTGAAGGCATGCTTCAAAAGTAGCTCTCGCTTCGAATATACACAAAAATCGAAGACACTGCACTTGACTATGTATTTCATTCTCAGCAGGCGTGGTTCGACGTATAGTGGCTGTGACATAATGGACTAGCGGATCTTGAACCAACTAGCTTTAGCGTGAATTTAATCCACCTCTGTCTCACGTTAACATCCATGGAGGCAACGAATTACTTGAAAAGTGGCATTGAACATTTCTTTTCAGTCTAGTTCAATTCAATTTGATTTCCCAGAAGGTTCTGGTCGGTTGCGTGGGCTAAAAGCTGTGCGTAAACAGCTTGACGAGGCCCAGCCAGCCGTTACAAGGCATAACAGCACACATTAAAAGAATATTCATATACATCGAGAAGCAAATAGTTGATACATGTATAAAACGAAACAAAAGAGTATCATGGATTCAAGTAAATGCAGTGAACATATAGTCATATTAAAATAACACCAAAAATATTAATTTGGCAAGTATCACTAACTGCAAGGAAATATGCATACAATCAACTCAATAAATGACAGCAAATCTTACATACTTTATTAACGCTTTAAACGAGAAATTTGTAAAACAAACTGAGGAAAATTGGAAACAAATTTTAGCTAAGAGAAAGAATATTAGGTTACATCATTACAAAATAATGACGTAGTGTAGATTTGGTAGATTTATTCGTGTCTGTATTTGTTGAGAATTGTGGGAAGATTGTATTCTAGTGTCTGCAGCCTGTAGTCTGTTCGAAAAAAAGAGTACTAGCCATTTGTCTGTGTTGCGTGTGTTTACTGGATGGCTATTTTCTTTTAGCAGTGTGGTACCTTCTACCATTGATCTGAAGCTGGAAGGGAAATATGACAACGGAATTCGCAATTCGTACATATTTTGAATCCTTACAACATTATGTGCCTGGAGAGCTTGTCGAGTATGACCTAAGTAATCCAATATGACGAGTGGCTTTCTTCGGGAGCAGTGAAATTTTCTGTTTGTTTTAGTAGTTGTGAGCCAAACTAAGGAACAGTAATACAGGTTTAAGACTCAGTGTCTGCGCTTCCCGATCTAAATGCGAAATGTAGTGTCTCTACGCATACCAGGTTCTGCTAAGAGCAGTATACGAGCTTTTCACTGCTATTTTGCGATGCTAATCTTGTTGCACTCTCGCGCAAATGTTCTAGAACAGTAAGAGGTATAGTCTGCGATTGTTCAAAGGGGCAGCGAAAACTGTAAGGTTTTGCTTTTACCGATAAATTCCGCTTTAAATTTGACAAAGACACTGCTTGCACTTTGAACTGAGCTTTTATAAACACGAAGAGGTGAAGAAATAGAATACGGGTATCGCCTTCCTCGGGTCGTTTTCGCAGGCAAACAGGATTGGCGCCCGAGATCATCTCTCGCGCTGACCACCCACAACGCCATCATTTCAAAATGGCGATCACACAACACAAAAACATGTTATAAAATTATGCTGGGTTCCCAGTCACATTGGCATTAGGGACAATGAGAGAGCCGACATGTGTGCTGCACAAACCAGAACCATGGAAATAAAACATGTGAATTTGCCTCCTAGAGATTACATGAAGTTAGTGCATAGCAGACTAAGAGCCAAGTGGCAAGCTTCTTGGGAAAATGAAGGACACAACAAGCTGCATACCATAAAGCCCATTTTAAAAGAATGGAAATCATGCCGCCATAAAGAGCGTTTTATCGAAGTAATTTTATGTCGTTTACGCATAGGTCACACACACATCACCCATAACTTCTTATTAACAAAAAAAGACAAACCTCTGTGTGAAATGTGTGGTGAGGAGCTCACAGTAAATCACATTTTAATTTCTTGTTCGCGTCTCGAAGAACTTAGAAAAAAAATTTTTACGGTATTTTACAATGAACACATTCCATTTCATCCCGCATTGCTTTTAGGCGAGCAAACACTTGTCGAGTTTTCACTTGTTTGTAAGTTTCTAAAGAAAGCCAATGTTTTAAATCTATTATAATGTAACCTCTGTACACTTGACATAACATCATATAACCTTGTGTTTGGCGCATGATAGCCATAGTTGCTTATGCGCCATAAAACCCCATATAACTAACTATCAAAATGGCGATCACAAAGCAAAAGACGTAGAAAACGATGAAGACAATAAAAGACACTGAAACGCTTGTCTGAGTTCGTAGTTTTCTACGCGCTTTGTTGTCAAGGACGAATTACCAACTAGCCCGAATTCACACCTTGCGGTCTTGACATCCAAAATTGCGAATTGAAAGTTCTCTGCATTACGTGCATATTTTGTCGTTTTCAACACAGGCAGAAAGGGTCGTGGAATCAATCTTTACTAAGCAAAAAAGTCCAGTAAAGTTAGTTGCCTTGGCTGTCCGTTTTAGATTATGCTCGGTGACAACCCGCCCTTCTCTGTCAGAGTACAATGTTCTGGTGCATCGGGTAAAATATCTTGAGTGCAGTCCTGGGATTGAGGTTTCGTACAGTACACCAACTTCTGAATTTTACTAAGGCATCTTTTGACTGTTTCCTGTGTTATGTTACTAGCCATGCTTGTCATTGTTTTGCTTCTCTTCAGGTCAACTTTTTCCAGGACCACACGAAGCTCGTCCTGTGCCCTTTGATGGCCGCCGTAACGTACATCGACAACGCCGGCATCTTTCACACTTATAGGCTCAAAACACTTGAGCGTGGCTGCCCACCAAAACTGCTTTCGCGCCTCCGGTATGCGCGCACCATCCTCGACAAAATGGCCGCTGTGTCATGCTAGCATAACAGGCCCGCTGTTTGACAACACGCAGCGTGCAGTGTGGCTGCGCTGCTCCCCACCAAGCGCATACATATCAGTTTATATAAAGATCCATCGTAAGAATATATATATATATATATATATATATATATATATATATATATATATATATATATACTATATGCGCCTCTTTTATGCTTACTGCATGCTATGCTTTATCTCACCGACGCTCCTGGTTATCTTTGCTGGTGCACAACGCGCTGCTTTGCCGTCGTTAATTTTTTACTGCACCAAAATTCACCGTGAACGGCGGACCTCAATTCCTGCATTGGTGTTTTTACTTTATTGACTACTACAATATTAGACAAGCTCTTCCAGAGCACTTGTTTGCTTCTTTAGATTTCAGCGCTCTTGGTTATTTTGTATTCTGATGCAGCAGACCCATCCTGCGCAGCTAACGATTCGGCGTTATCAACAGCTTGTATATCATGCATGACGCGTGGGTTTCAACAGATCTTTTTGCTCTGGTAATTATGCACTTATTGTAGAGTAGGGTGTCGTGTATGCCCCATACAGTGTACCTGTACGTACTGACCCTGTTTCTACCGCCGTACTCACTTTTCTTTCCCATTATCGCGATCAGCACAGCGAGGCTTGTCTGTTATCGTTCTGCACGCAGAACGCTCCTTATGATACAATGCATGACAAATTCGAAAGAAATGTTTCTGACGTTTTCATTCGCCTCTACATGCGTAACGTATTTATCGTGCAATTGGACAGGATTACCTATTTTCATCACAGCAAGGAATTTTAACACTTTTGTGTTTACATTACATATATTGAAAGGCTATCAATTTTGTTTCAATTGTGCTGTTTTATCTTTTATCAGTATTGTATTCTTATCACTCTAAGCAGTGTTGATGTTTTGAACATTGTTGTTTATTACTACGACAATAAATGCAATATAAACTGCACTTTGTCTTTTTGAAGATGCTCCGACATGGTCTTTTGATTGCACTATGGGATGTTTCTTCCCTGCCTAAAGTAACTTTGGCGCTCGGGAACATCCCTCCGCAGCATGGGAGTGTTCCCATCGCGAAGAGTGAAATTAACCCTTTCGGCCCTGGTGTCCTAAATATAGGACACATAGCAAAACACGCGACATGAGGCTAGAAACCAACCAAAACTACCGAAACAAGAACCGAAACAGAACTTGGGACATCGCTGTTGACATGGGCATCAATGCCGATGTTGTTGTGGCGTTTGCAACGACGGGAGACGACGACGAAAATGGCGGACGGCGCTGGCGACGGCAGTGAAGGTAAGCGAGATTTTGCGATTGGTTTACTCAACGACTAATTTGCATGCTGCCCCTGAGAATTATATACGTTCTTTTTAATACCTTCGAGATGCTAAAATCATAGAGCAGCTTCTACATTGGGCTGTATGTCGGTCACAAGAGGCCACGAATGACGTGTCCTATATAAAGGACACCAGGGCTCAAGGGTTAGCGATCAGCGGGAGGTTTTACTGCGGGGCGTTCGGTGTTTACTTTTACGGGAGCAATAATTTCGCGTTTTTTATGTAGGTGCGACAATACCTACTGCGTTGTTCTACTCGGCATGGAGATTGCCTCGCTCAAGAAGGCCACGTCTCGAAGATCCGGATATTATCTTTGCTGCACTGGGCAACGGCGATATATCGGACATCGACGATGACGAAGAAGAGGTAGACGAAGCAGGTGAGCTAGACGATGCAGTGGACGGCGACTGGGACAACCAGCAGGAGCTATCTGACTCGTCTGACGAGGAAGAGCCGGATAAAGAGAGCGCTCGAGAGTACGGCTCCTGGTGCAGGAAACCATTTGAAAATCCAGCTGCTGAATTCAAGCAGGTAGCTGACGAGGACGAGAGCTATGGCGATCCTCTTCTCACGCCTTACGAGTATTTTTCAAAGTATGTGCCCAAAAGCGTGTTTATTGAGTTAGCCGACAAGACCAACACATACTCAGTTTTCCAAGATGGAAAATCAGTGCCGACAAATGAAGAAGTTCTGACATTGGTGAAAACAGCGCGAAAGAAGAAGCCCGAAGGCGAAACGAGGAAGTGACAGGAAGTGTCACTTCCTCGTTTCGCCTTCGGGCTTCTTCTTTCGCGCTGTTTTCACCAATGTCAGAATGGACCAACTAGCCCAGCAAAAAGTTCTGCTAAATGAAGAAGAAATCAGAAAACTTATTGCACTTCATTTGACAATGGGTGTTCTCCGCTATCCACGGCTGCGCATGTATTGGAAGCCTTCAATGAAAACAGAACTTTTGGCATCTGTAAACATGTGCAGGAATCGATTTGAAAAGCTCAGGAACTGTCTTCATATTGTAGATGTAAATGGAGATCACAACAATAATGACCGCTTGTGGAAAGTGGAAAACAATTGTGGAAAACAATTTATGCTGCTGGCACTATTCGCCAGAAGAGAACTGAAAAATGCCCTTTGAAGACGGAAAAACAACTAAAAAAAGAAGGAAGAGGGTCATCAGACTACCTCGTGAGCAGCGACGGAAAAATTGTGATCACACGATGGATGGACAATCGAGCAGTAAACCTGGCATCGAATTTTGTTGGCGTTGATGATCTAGGCGATGTGACAAGGTGGAGCAAAGCAGACGGGGCTTTCATAAATGTGAAACGCCCAGCAGTTGTGCAGCAGTGCAACGAAAGCATGGGGGGAGTAGACAGGACAGATTTTTTGGTGTCCATCTACAGGACCTCAATTCGATCGAAGAAATGGACACTGCGTGTAATAATGCACTTTTTCAATTTGTGCGTCACAAACTCGTGGTTGGAATACAGGCGCCATGCCGAGCACCAAAAAATCAAGATGAAGGATCAAATGGATTTACTAGAGTTCACTCTGAATGTAATAGAGAGCTTGGCAAAAGCTTGGTCTGCCGGGTTGCCACGGAAGCGCGGACGGCCATTTTCCTCTCCACTTCAGCCGCTGAAGAGGCCGAACTTGATTGAAGTGAGGCCAATCCAAGACATTCGGTACGACCAAACTGGTCACTGGCCTTCAGTAGAGGAAGAGCAGCAGCGATGCAAGCTTGAAGGATGCAAAGGCAAGCCCAAGGTGAAGTGCCAAAAGTGCAATGTGCACCTTTGCTTATATGCGGCAAAGAACTGCTTTCGAGCCTTCCATACGCAATAGCCTAAGCCTTTGCTAGAAAAAGCTCCAAACAACTGTTTCTGTTTGAAAATAAACTTCAGATTGCAACTTTGTGTTTTGATTTCTGACAACCTCCAAGCCCTGATGTCCTATATATAGGACATGATCCAATCTCGAACACCAATGAGTCCAAAAGGTAATATTTGATTGTAACATGCTTTGTGTTGGGTAATTAGAGTACTTAAGGCAAAAAAAAAAAATTTTCCGCGCCATAAAAATAATTCAGGGCTGAAAGGGTTAAGTAAAAATGAAACTAGGACACGCACGCTGATCACCCAAAATTCTCGAGGTGTCGGAACAGCGGCATTCACGCCTGACACGAAGGCACGATGTTGTCCCTGCGCTATGAAAATAACTTTCCACTTTAGCGGCACAGTGGGACGTTTTTTCTGTACATGGGCGCCACTACACACCCTACGGCAGTGATACGGTGGTGGCGGTGACTGAGGGAAAGGGTGACTCACCGCAGCCTCAGTACGAACTAGAAACAGCACAAAGGCGGCAGATTGTGCCACACCCTTGGCAATACGAACAAGGCCCCACTGTTCATTTATTCATCACAGACTCCCACAAGAACTGTCACAAGCACGCACAGTGACGCATCTCCCCTATGGACCGCAGCATCCTACACTATCAGTTTTATCTCAGAAACCCTCCTAGTCTAGATACGTGAGCACGGCATGGAGCGCGTTCATGCGACAGCCCGTGCACTTATCCTGCGGGTGCCAGTGGAAGGCCATCCCAACCAGATGAGGTGCTGTGCATTCCGCTAGCCTATTCGCACATACTATATCACAAATTGTCGCCGCGCAGAACATACTCTCCACCGAACAAAAACTTTCCCTCCACAAGAGACGGCCATCTGGCTCTAACTTCAGACTAACATTTTCTCTCATATCGCTCTTAGGCACACCTGTTATCACACACTCGACCGGAATGGTCCTTTTTGAGGTGCACATCATGCCCTTTACCGTTTTACTAGAGAATGTCCGAAATCCTTCTTCTGTCTTGGAGTTAAAAACCCTATTCTTTTGGTTTGGTTTGGTTTATTGGGGTTTAACGTCCCAAAGCGACTGAGGCTATGAGGGACGCCGTAGTGAAAGGGCTGCGGAAATTTCGACCACCTGGGGTTCTTTAACGTGCACTGACATCGCACCTATTCTTTTTCGAAGCAAATTACAAGCCATACCGAAATTGGAACCATCAATACTTTTGAACTTCTGACGGGTGGCAGATGATCTGCAGTTCTAACGACACGCCCAGCTCTTATTACCTATGACCCACCTAGTAAATATTTAGAAAAATAGAGCCATGAAATACTATCAATTTTTCAGCACAGAACTCTTGTTCGCTTTGGAACTTTTAGTTAAGAAGTACGAATTTCGGCGTTGAAGCGATGGTCACATATCAATCTACCGGACACGCAAAATGTCAGTCTTTGTGACTGTATCGGCATCCATGATTTCAGACGTATTGTCAGGCGGAAGGAGTGGCTGTTTTAAAACAGTGTTCCTACAATGCTACTACGTGTTATGAACATTATGTGTTCTACTAATTCTCAGATATACCATATTGGTACAATGAGGGCTGAGGTAGGAGCGCTTCCGCGTAATGTACGAAGGACTACATCAAAAGAGAATCCGCACAGCAGATGTTAGCTTGGGTGATGCATGCTCCCACTATAATTGCTGACTTCAATAAATCTAGTTTTGAACATGTCACCATCGCCGGCATCGGCATCGCTGTCACCCTTATAATAACTCGTCCATCCTGCCCTATTAAGGACTCCGTGGATTTTTCTTTGTCGCATGTTTCTGACTGCTGTAGAACACGAGGCGTAATGAAGTCGCCTTCACTAAAGCTCGCATCTGAGTTCGCAAAGTGTCGGTGACAAGCCACGTCGTCCCCAGAACTGCCGGAGTCAAGCGGCCTGGCGAGAGCTTCCCTTGCGTGTCGGAAAGTTCGCTGCATTGCAATCCCATGTCTCAGCCCTGGTCTCACTAATTCAGAGTAACGAAAGTGAACGGAAATTTGGATTAGGGCTCCCGGCTGCTTCACCTCTTGGCTTCGACCCCAATTTATGTGACTTCAGTTTAGTAAAGCTGAGATCTGGGCGAGTTGGTATGCATTCATACTGGTGAACAGCGTCTTGTCGTTGTCCCGCCTTTTTGCGCTGTTCACCAGTATGAATGCCTTCAGTTTGTTGGTGCCGTCGGACATGTGCGTTCACTCGTGCCGCATTTCGTTCACCATGCTTGTTCTAGTGCGGGCGGAACACTTCAGCGCCACACGGTTGCTACAGCTTCATCGTTCGCTGCAGCTCTTGGAGTCGGCGCATTTTTTCCGGTGGTTGGAGCTTCCCTTGCACTGCGTAGATGTGGAGAAGCCGGGAAAAAACACACGGCGACGTTGTGACAACATCTCTCGCTATCATAACCCTTTTTTTTTTCTTATTCTGAGGCAGTCAGCGTTGCTCTCGAGCCTGTAGACTGGAGCCCCCCATCATGTTTTCGATTTCTCACCCCTTGCAGCGCGATAACGTCCAGGCATTACTCTCGGAAATATTCGATACGTTGGGCGCTGTTAGCAGAGGACGACCTTGGGTGGAAAATCACTGTGCGCCGCCATATTCAATATTCTCAACGAGCGTAGTTAACGTACTTTTCCTCGGCAGCGGTTTTTTTTTAGATAAAGGCAAGATTAACAGTGCCTGCTCAACATGCGTTGCGTACGGCTGGGTACTTATTAGAGCGCTTGCTCTTTATGCGACCTTCTGCGAAGTATATGACGCCAAGGGAGGCGCCATAATAGGACTTGATAAACGATTGCCACGTTCGCCTGCCGGTTAGTGGCAGGGATGTAAACGTTGCAAAATTGTCTGCTGTATGCAGTAGCCTGAGTACGGCATCAGAAGCACCTCTTTCATGACTCATCTGACAAAACGGCTCCGTACGGGGATGATTTCCTATTTCAAGAGACGGAAAACACATTTTAAAATTCGAAAAGCCACGAATGTCGGTATGTTAGAATTTTATAATACACGGGATTTTAAATTTGGATATTCCTGTCTTAGGAGGTGCGTGATTGCTGATTGAAATTGCGTTTTGAATTCTGCCAGAACGCGAGAGGCGTGATGCAGCTGAAATGATTAAGACCGGGAAAATAATACCAATAGAAATGAAAAGGCTGCCAAAAAAAGGGATTGACAATATACTGATTTCTTTGCCAGAAATGAAAAAAAGAAGACATAGAAAGGATGAGGATGGAGAGGTGCAGCATAGCAACTCATACGCCATCATTCACCAGAAGATACATAGGTGAGGATTATATTACTGCCAGTGACGAAAAAAAAAACTATAGCCCGCCGCAGAACTTTCCAAAATTCCTTGTTGGACTTGTACTTTATTTTTTAGAAACACCAGCATAAGTAAATAAGTAAGCTAATGCCCATTAGTCAATTTGTCAGTTTTGTACGGACACCTTAGTACCAGTCTCGTGGTAGGACCGATCGACTTGCTGTTTTCTCGAAGCATTTGACTTACCTCTCGCTAGAACGGCGTGTACGGTGCAGCCGATGCTGACGCTAAGCCGAACACTCTCTGAGCACTTGTTTCAGCATCTCACGGCGGTGCCCGGCGGCTAGGAATCGGCGCTGTTACCGCAAAATGCTGGTTCAGAGTCAGCCGAAAATGACGTGTTCTTCTGGCAAAAAGGGGGTAGTTGCGACAGTCTGCAATATACCAGTTGATCTCACTTAGCGACCCTGGTCTTTTATCTTTATTATTCTTCTGTTGTTCCATGTGCAGGCACCTGCATAGCTACACGTGAAGGCTCGCGAGGGCTGTGCCAAGCGTTGCGTCGTTGAGGCGAGCGCTGACGCGCTTCTCGTCGCTGTTTCCAATAGTCGCCATTGTATAAATATGATGCTGAAAAGGTCCTGACGTCGACCGGCTGATACAATGAACACAGCGTCTTTGTTATGAGAGCCCGAGGCCAATGTCGCATCCTCTGTCGTCCGCATTTTCATCCTCTTTCTCAACGTCGCAGCGTTGCGCCGCCCACTCGTTTGTTAGCCGTTTCTGCCTTAGCGTGCAGTATTACAGCCGTGAAGGAGACAGCTGACGCTGACGTTCTGAGGACAGGAAAGACGTCACGTATACCGCAGCCTGGCAATGTTATGGCTGTTGTTTCATATGCGATATCGATCAGCGATTCAATTCGTGAGCGTCTGTCGTTTGCTAAGAGGCCGCTTGACACAATCTTCTAGCGGTTCGTTAGTTCTCGCTTTGTGTTTTTGTTCGGTTGGTCGCTTTCTTGTGGCACTGAAGAGATTAGGGCAATCAGGCAAGGCAGCGGGAAGAGACCTGTCGACAAGGTAGGTCTCTCTCATAATACCCTTCACAAATAACTGGCATGCACTAATGAGTTCGCTGGTGTGCACAGACTGACATTGAACTATTTATGGCTGTTTGGTTCTGAATTAAGCTTTCAGATGGCTTTATTTCATTTTCCCATCGCGGTTGGTAAGTGGCTTTGGCATTCGGCTGTGAGTCTAAGGACGCGGTATTTAATCGAGGCTCCTGTTGCATTTCGATGGAAGCGAAATGAAGAAATGCCAGCGTGCAGCGCGATGTCTCGTGTACGTTAAAGAACACCAGGCTGTGGAAATAAATCCACAATAATCCGCTACGGCACACACAATCCGCTACGGCTAATGTGTAGCTCCGAGATCTGAAACCCAGGTACCAATTAACCTACCTCCCACTTGTTCTTATTGTAGCAAGAACACGGTATTTTTAAAATCAACAAATAAGCAGCCAGGGAATAATTGAACGAACGGTTTTGTTTAATCGCTACCGTACACCAGGAAAGTAATAAAAATTTTAGTGTAACAAATTACCGCTAGAAATATACTATAGCTCTCTTAATAAGAAGTACACTCCAAAGAATATCCTCATTTTCGGCAACGGTGCTACATAGTACCTGTGGAGACAATGCACTGAGCATGGTACTTCGCATGAAGAAAAAAAAAGCAGGATATATTGAAGCAAAATTCCATTAACAAGCCAAAGTGGCGGTCTTCTGATATGGTGTCTGTGCGGTCACACATGCTTGTTCATTCGAAACCAGGGGTATTTCCTTTATGGCACCCTGCTCTGATGATATTCGAGAACTGACGTTAATGCTTTTTCCTCAAAGGTATTGAAATCCGCACTCAGACGTCAGCATTTGTGACGTGAAGATAAGATATCCTGGCGCTTGAAATAAACTCAAGCCAACAAGTAAGATAGATATCTTTTCTTTTGCGCACGGCGTCTAGTACTGCCATTTTTAACTGCTTGCAAAAAGTTTTCATCTGCAAAAAAAAAAAAGAAACGCAGTAGGAGTGAAAATATGAGAAAGGCCAATACTGAAAATGAACATAGTGCTTTTTAAGCCTGAGCCGGGTTTCAAACTTAATTCAACCGAGAACGCCCCACGTGCTAACTTCAGTGCTTTGATGTCAATCTATATCGAGAATTACTCCCAGGCCGACTTTCAGCATTTTATGAAATGTTTTGTATTGTCTCTGCACATTCTCAGAGGCCATCGAGAGTCGTTTCTTGTCGAGAGCAGGCGATTCGTGAATGATGAAGTGGTTCTGTCTGACTGAGCGTTTAGGTTTTAACAGAGAGCTTGCGTGCTTTGGAGAGCTCAAAACTTTGTCAAGAGTTCCAGGAGTAAAAAGCAGAAGAATGCCTGGCCAGTCTTTTTTTTTCACCCCGGCTTTATTCTGTATTGAACCATTGAGCTTCTTTTTTAAGGAAAGGAAGGGGGAGGGGACGGCTCAAGGGCTAAACTATTCTGTTTCCTCAAACTACGTGCTTTTTGGAAGGACAAAGTGAAGTCATTGCTTCAAAGCGTTCGTATAATCAAGGGAAATGTATGGATTGAAGGAACCCTCGTTTTTAGACGGCGTGTAGACGCAATCTATCGTCTGGACAGAAGTTAAGCAGTGCAGTTCAATTCGCATTAAGCATTTGTTCAACGAAACAGTCAATGATACCTTTATTAAGATCCTCAGCAATTGAGAGTAAAGTGGTTATTTTTTAAACCAGATGGAAGACTTTCTCAAGGTTCAACTATTCCACCATTTAGGGGCTTTTTACATGAATAAGGATGATGAAATATTTATTAGCAGTGTGCAGGCAGGAATTATTCGACGTATGGGCTTTGTGAAAAGTTTACCGCCCAAAGGAGTTTCTTCTAAGTCTTGCAGTGAGGCTCCTGTAGCACGCGTGGAAGTCCTAACCTTCGGGTAGTGGAGATCAATGTTTATCTTACCTTGAAGAGATTTTAACGCTAGCGATGAATAGCATGTTGCAAGGCGAAGCTCAGAAGCAAACCTCATGGGCTCTAAAGTTTTGACAAACGCTGAATATTTACCACAGCCAAGTTCACAATTGCATTTCAGTATTCAATGTTCAATTTCAAATGAATATTTTTGTTCAGGGTTCCGCTCCGATGTTCCTCATAGTCCTCGGGGCTTTTTCTTCGTGTCATCACTCATAACAGTCCAAAAGTTATTCATTGCACTTTAAATTTACTGTGATGCATGGTATTTGTAAAAATTCCACTGATAAAAAAACACATTGTTCATCGAGCGCACATTACCTACTTTTCAAGATCGCCACCCTCAGCTGTCATTAGTTATTGCTACCTTAAGGAGGTATTTACAGCAGTTTACCTCGGGCGAAAGAGCTGCCACCTAAAGGTAACAGTATATCACATGCCATTAGCTTGAGACTTTTATTACTGAACGATAATGTCGACAAAAATTGCTTTCACAAAACATGTTTCTGAGCACCAGAGCAGCCGTCTTCAGTGCACACTTTTGTTAAATACCTTTTACAACTATGGCTGTCATTGGCATTCTAAGGCCAATAATCAATTATTTGGGGACCTTCGGTCCCTCGGTAATTCGGGCGCATTCTCCTTCACAAATGTCTTGCGGAGAATCATATGAAGGGTGACCCGCAACTTGCACAGGAAGTAGGGAGGAAATAGCACAGTCCCGGAATGACTGGATAATAAGAATGATATAACTTTTCTGATACGCTCATTCAGGCACTGTGCTATTTCCGTTACATGAATTGTACAACCAGTGCGCAACGTACACAACGTAATCTTATAGTGACTATTTGAGCCTTTATAGTCCCTCTTTGCTATGTTATCTTAGAGGAGTTAGCACAGTAAAGAAGCCCAATGCTAGCTGAGAAGGATCTTGCTCAGTTGGAGCAGCTCAACAAACTTGCATAACTGTCAGGAGGGCACAAGGGCAGGTGGTCATTCCTATGGCTATCTCCTTTTAATAATGAGGAGTGTACTCTTCTTGTGAAGCAATGAATACAAAAAAGGTTGAGTGGCAATCTGTTTTAAAAAGAACGTATTCCCATTTTTCTTAGCGGTAAATCATTTCTCATATCAGATTATGTCATTGCACTGTGTTTGATAAAATACGAGCCAAAAATAAGATCCTTCTAAATCACATTCAGCCCATGTATGTGACTGCGACAATTACCCCTAGTTTTTTCATTCCAAAATGACGATGAAAATGACGAGGAACGCAAAAGATGAGTGCACAAGAAAAGTGAATCTGGCCGAAAATTTCGCAAAGTTGGTGCGCGCCTAATGTTAGAGCGGGAGTTGATTCGCTCCCGCCCACGCTTGGACCATTTCATTCAGCTGTCGCTAATACGGGACGACGCTGTGTGCGAAACAATCGCAGCCAGATGACTCAAGCTCCCTTTACTATAGTCTGTGCCCGTACAAGTGCCCAGTTTTACGTGGGCCTTCTCTTTGCCCCGAGCCTAAAGAGTCAGTTTCACTCCTTGTTAAATGGGCCGAAATGCAAAAGTTTGATTAGCGTGTATTTTTAAAACAAATTTCTTGATAGGAGTAAGAAAACTTCCCTCAGAAAAAATAGAGTAGTCAAATGTTGAAATGAAATAAATAAATTTAAGGATTAAAGAAAAAATTGGGTTTAGGAGCAGAAGGAACAGTGTCAATTTCAGGTATCAAGGAAGGCGAAAAGTTTTTTCTAACCGCGCGTCGTCAACTACGCTCATTGTCGCTATACGTACACCAGAGTAACTAAAACATAAATGCTATCTACGGCCGCAGTCGGCAAGGATTCGTTACGGCTTCGTTCTTTTGATTGAGTTTCATTCGTCACAAGCTCTTCCGGTGTTACGGCAGGTAATCTAAATGCACACTAGCTGCACACCCTTGAGTCACACTCGACAGCCACCAGTGGTACTACGCCAGATAAATTGATTTAAAAAAGTTTTATAAATGCAGCTTCTTATTGCTGTGATGTTATATCCATGGCGCCGCATTTTGTGAGGTTTTGGTGGACGGTTTCTTAACGGCATTGTCAGAGGCATCGGTGGGTCAGACCCCACGCTTGTTTCACTGCTATGCACCTTGATTTCACCAGTCAACCCCAAAAGATGAAATTTTCGTCTTCATATTTCCCTTGCCAAAAGTAAACTGTGGGTCGGAGACAATTTAATGGGCAGCTAATACAGTTAAAGCACTTCAACAGCGAGTTGCATCAGCCGGAAATTCGGTGTTCATACGAGCAGCTGTTCACAAATGTTAACAACACTAGACAGAGAAAGAAAGGAGAGGCAGAAAAGTTACGTGAAGAGAGCTCCGAGCGGGCAAGAAAAGGAAAGAGCAGGTGTATGAAGGAAATTATACACAGAAGAATGAAGCAAGGATGAAAGTCAGCTGTGAGGTATGTTTTTGCGTTGCTGTCATTGGCTTTCGCACAAACAGAATTACGAAAGCACTTCGGTCTGTGCATTCTTGCGAACACAGAGGAGATTAATTATGTGAGTGGAAGAGAATCACGGCAGCTTAATGCAAGATACTTCTAGGTATTACGGAAATACTAAACGTACGCAATATTTGAGGCTTAACTCCCCTTTACTTCATCCTCGACTTTCTTTTTGGAAGAAACAGAAGGTCATCGAATATATAACTGAACACCATCTGTTTTTAATAGATACCCTTCACTGCCGAAGAACTGGGAACTGCATCCTCATCAAACTGGTCTCGCTCACCTCATGTGCGAAGTGAGGTGGCTAAAAAGAAGGAATATTTTTACACATGCCGCATTCAGTAGTAGCATAGCCGAAATCTTTTCTGAAAAATTGCAAGCTATAGATATATATGTTTGTGGCGCCATCGCGTAGTAAGTGAAGTGTATGTGTGCAAGAGGTCCGTTCTTACAAGACATCAACTGCACAAGTAAGCTAAACTGAGCTAGTCGGAGCAATTGCATCTTAGGAAAACGTAGCGCGAAAAACGAGACACAGAAAAGGTGAAGACAGGACACGAGCGCTCGTGTCTTGTCTTCACCTTTTCTGTGTCTCGTTTTTCGCGCTACGTTTTTATAACTTACAAGACATGTTTCACATCCGTTAATGGCTTCATATAAAGCCTATACCATATATGGTGCACCAACTTAACAACTGTTCATTTCCCTATCACAGGACTACCACTTTTGTTTGAGGCCTTTTTAATTAGTTATGTTCCTATTATTTCTTATGCTTTTCTCTGCAAATCGCCTGGCTCCCACTCGAGCAGCACGTGAGCGGTTCTCGGCCGGAGGTGAGAATGTCAACCCTTCAATGAAACGCGTTCTCACCACATGGTTCATTGCGACATGAGTCTCCAATAATCTGTAAATTTATCCATCCCTTCGAGCGGAACTAGGGTCGGTGCAATGTTTGGCATCATCGATTGCTTGGACATGCGGTGTGTTCTTATCCTGTGTGACCCAGTGACCCAAAAGTTCTCTTTTCATACATCGAGAAAATGAACTGGGCGTATCTTATCAGAGGTCATGCTAGCGTTAAATGCTGCCCTGCCATTGTTACGTTGTACGAAGTCCTGATCAGGAGTATTAAAAATCAGCGCCAATTCGTTTTTTCGTCCTTTCGCTACTTATAATTTCCTAATAAAAGCAGTCCCATTCTAATGGCCTATGCCACAATACAGCGCTCGTCCAGTAGTAGAATACACGCAATTCCATGCCGCGGTCGTTGTACTCACACTTTAGGAAATAGGAAGATATTCGATCGCAATGCTACGGACACAGGACGGCGTATGTGTTCGACATAATTGCGCTGGAAAGGCAGGTGAGCTAAGACTGTGCGCCATCTGCATTAAAAATGCTCCTATGAGAATATTTCCCCGAGTATTTCCTCGTGCTGGAGTATGCGCTACCATATTCCAGCGCTCCGAACCGTGTTTTGAACTGATGAAGCGTGCGCATTGACCGTGCCCAAGTGAGCGTCCGCCGCTCAGTTCGACGAGTGGCAAAATGACAAAAAATAAAAATGTGGAAGCTACCTTGAAATACGCGACTTCACTGCTATTTTATCGTTTTTGTTTTGCGATGCGATGGCTCAATAGAAGCTCCGTTTGAATTGGCTATCGATGGCCTGCTTGTCACTTATCGCCGATAACGGCTTGCGCTTTCCATGTTCAGCAATGATGTGCTGACGGACTTTCAAGACTATGTTGAGAGCGGTGTCGACCGCTCACGTCCAGACAGTGAGAGCGCACACTTCGTTCACTCAGGACACACTTGACAGCGCTACATTACGGTAGCGGAAGAACGCAGTCACTTGGCTTTTTCATATTTTGCGGGCTTTCTTTATGTATTTGTAAAAAGGACCACGTAGAAGATATGTTGCTAGAAAAAAATAGATCGGTTGTTTCGTAACCTACTCACACTTAACAGCCCGCAAGTGATCCTAAAGGAAATATTAATATTTTTTGCATAATTAATCTATGGTAACTAACTAATTAAAATAATTTAAAAATACTCCGATGAACGCCACACGACGGAAAACAATGTGTATTTAGTTTCACCCAGCTCCGATGCTTTCTTATTTAAATCGTTGGTTCAAGTTACGTGAAACACCATGTATGTCGCATAACGGGTAGTGGACATGTGCAAGAAGCACTCCTTAAGAGGGCGTAAAAACAGGAAAAGTGATACGATCGTAAATTGCGAGTTTCCAAAGGAACCCGTGCTGAAAACGCGACAAATGCTCATGAGGTGCACAAAGGTAAACCAAACTTCTCTAACATGAAATCAGATGACACGATATGTTTACATTCACAAAATTCTCGCCGGTTTTGTATATAGCGCACTAAAGGTTGCATGTTCTTCTACATTGGAGAGGAGTTGTTCACTCCCACGGACCAACCTTAATTGTCTCATTCTTCGGCTGGCCCCGCGGCTGTGGCTCAGTGGTTACGGCGCTCGTCTGCTGTCCCAAAAGGCGCGGGTTCGATCCCGGCTGCGGCGGTCGAATTTCGACTGAGGCGAAATTCTAGAAGCCCGTGTACTGTGCGATGTCAGTGCACTTTAAAAAACACCAGGTGGTCGAAATTTCCAGAGCCCTTTACTACGGCGTCTCACATAGCCATTAGAGCCCATAAACTAAACCAAACAAATCACTCCCACGGACAGGCCCTGAATAGAAAATGTCGAAGAAACGGCCGCAGATTTAACAGAAGCTTGAGGTACGGGCAAAAGTTCGTGAAATTTTCATGACCTGTGGGCTGATTATTAAGAGCGTCAGACCAGAACACCGGAGTGTCGTGTTTCGTTAGGTCGAGTAACGAGAACTCAGTCCAGCAAGGAGAAAAATAGGGATGGAGATTAGTGGCTCTAGGAAAGAATTAATAGTTACAGTGGGCCTTATCAGCGGCCCATCAATAAACAGAATGGCGAAACAACCGATAACAGAACCCCCTATTTGCTTCTCAGGTGGCATAGAGGGTAGTGAAGGGCACACTGTTATATTCGCCCGGTAGTGATTGCGTGCAATGTAATGACCAGCGAGTAAGCTCATTAGTGAATCCAAAAATGCGCTGATGGAAATTTTGCTCACTAACAGTTATATCCGCAGAACACCAGATGTTTCATTCTGGAATGAATTATTCCGTTTTGAAGCAGAAGAATTAGTCTGTTATCTTGAGAATCCAAAGCCGTGAGTGATAGAAAGAAGACCATACCGACTAGCTGTTACGATGGACGTCGCTACGAAATGCTGCTGTTTTTTTTTTTCAAATGAGCAACAAAACAAGAAGCACAGGCTCACAAATATATTTCATTTGAAATAAGGTCCCCACTCAAACTCAATAACACTTGCAAAGTCAGCAAAACGCATTTACTCCGTGTACGGGAGAAACTTCTTGTGACCGCTCTTCTAACGCGTGGGCAGGATTACGCTGAAAGTGTTAGTTTGGAATAGTCCTACCTTTACGTTTCTCTTCATTTCGTGGCTGTATATCCTTGCCAGTCGGCTCAAACTGGAATCAAAATATGATTACGGGTTCTAACTACTCTATGCGTGGAGGGCATTGCGAATTCGTTGGGTGAAAGTACGTTGGTGCTCAAATATTAGGCATAAACGTTCGCACCTAAGGACGTGATGCGTGTGCAGTATCTAAAGATTGTGTTCTGTGTATTTAGACCTGTCTGCACTGGTCCGTTTACTTTCGGTGGTATATTTAGGTACGGGTATCACGCCTACAAGAAATGTGCCGTTGTCTTATTGTTTCCATTCACTGAAAGGTTGTCCCCATGCCTCTGCTTCGAGTGATTGAATTTCATGTTCGCCCTCAACTTTCGAAAACCCGCACACTGAACAATGGTGCCAACAAAAGCGCAGGCGCCGCGGAGTCGGGCTCCACTGTTGTTCCGGCAATTTTTATGGGGCGCCGTATTTCCTACCAAGTTCAGGACCTTCGGGGGCGTAGAGTAGCGGCCATTTATTTCCGAGCGCCATAGCTTCGCTCTCTGGCACTTCTGCCTGCCGCATGCGAGTGCTAAACTTGGGAGAAAGAGGCGGAAAACTTCAGACCTCAGCGCTAGCCTGTCAGTATTGCGGCAAAGGCATCGTCCTTTTGATTCAAGGACAGTGATGTCCGCAAGGCCAGACCCTCAGCATAGCAGCCATGTTATATTCGCATTGCCCCACAGGAGGCATAAATCTGAAAAAGGTCAAGGGACCCTTCCTACAACCCGTGTGTTCCCGGCTGCTTCCCAACTCGGAGGGCTCTCACTGAGAAAGAGGAGCATTTCTGCGTTTGTTTCAGACAGCGTGAATGTTTTCCTTTATTTACCAACAGCTTGCGGCAAGCTCATGCTGTTCTGGTGTGCTGAAGTTTTAACTTTAACCTCATGGTCACTGCTTTTCTCGAGGGCACTTTTGTCGTGATTAATATGTTTGCTAGAATTAGGCAACCTATTTGACACGTCCCCAAATTGAGTGGAAGAAGTTAGGATTTGGCCAGCCAGGCATGCGCAGGATACGCATACAACTTATATTGTAATACAGATGCAGTCTAAGGCTGTACACAAGAGGTGATATGACGAATAAGCTCGAGTGACGAAGTTTCTAATATCATGAGTAATGCAGCCGTGGCCGACGCAACATTTTCTGGTGCCGGCGTCTGCAAGGAGCTACGTCAGTGTAGGTCATTTTGACAATTAGCCGATCTTTTCAAATAGTATTACGATGCTTTACAAAATAAAGGGATGAAAAGTTGGCACTGCTTTTAAAGCAACAATTTCTTAACGACGGCACTCTGCTTCGCTCTGACAAGATAGTTCAGTTCCGACCCCCTGACTTGAGACGGCAACTCGGACCAGTGTCGATAAATAAATATTTTCTCTCCCTCTCTCCAGCAAACAATTTGCATACAGAGAAAGAGCCTGTAGCATGTGCTTTGTTTTGTCTGCCATCTGTCTTTTGATTTTTGCTCTTAAAAAAAATGATCCATTCAAGAAAGACATAAAATAAGAGGTAGATTATAGAGGACTACAGGTGTGCCTCTGAGAGAATCTTTCCATTATCAGTACAATATTAGGCGCTGAGCAGGTCATATTTGTTTTACGCGTCTTATTCAGCGCTGCCTTTGGAAACTGGAGAAAGTACGCTTACGGCAATGCTTTTGGAGCAGCTAGAATAGGTGTACGTATTTGAAACATCATAGCCATTCAATGCAATACTTGAATTTCTGTAATGAATTACTAAAATTAAATTACTTTTCTCCATAATTTGTAGTGTAATGAACTCATTTCCTGGCATGGTAATTTAATATTGCAATGAATTGCTTCAGGGCAGCAATTTTGCCAAAAAAATAATTACTTTTTTTCGAAATTACTTGCATTAAAATGCACCGCTGCTCTTTGTATCTGCAAAACATTGGTCTATTGTACACCCGGTAGGGCGCTTCGAAAGCGAAACCGACGGGCGGCAAGCTTGAGCCAGTGTACAAGATCAACAAGTAGAGACAGAAATGAGTAGGACTGTGCTTCCGAGACTTCTAGTGTCCTCAGTAGTCGGGGCACTGCCTGCAGGTATACGATGTGTAAGCAGGCGTGCAGGTGTCGCGACCAGCTCTCACAGCAAGATTTAAGGCATCGAGGAGGCAGAATGTCGAGTTGGTGTTTAAAGCTAGTCAGCAGAGCGCAGAGGCACCTGAAGGTAGCGTCAGAAAAGGACAGAGCGGTGCTTTCTTACGCTCTTCGGCACAGAGTTAGGCGGGTAACAGCCAGAATTGCGCTTGGCACGAATATTACCGACCGCAAGCTGCCAGGCCGATTCCTGGCTGCGTCGAAGCAGAAATCAACTGCTTCCGAAGTTTTAAACGATGGAGACAGCTTCGGGGAAAAAGGCGTTAGGTTCTCCGCTCGTGTGTGTCTTGGAAAGCAGCGAGCGCTGAGCCATGCTTCTGTTTTCGTCGTTTTGTTGGCGTTGTGTTATCTTTTGTAATGACTATAGGAAAAAAAGTGGTATTGGGGAACAATTTGCTGGGACAGAATTTGGCATGGAGGCCCAAAGGTGATGTGCGTCGCGTGTGGAGAGACCTTCGTGTTTATTTTGCGCTGTGTGTTTGCTTTAGATTTTGTATGCCTGGAAAGCAGTAATTTTAATGTAATTTCATTATTTTTCGGAATCAATCATAATGTGGTGTGATTACTTTCAGGAAAGAGTAATTGGTAATTAGTTAGTACTTGGACATAATCTTCTATGAACAAACCAATTAACCCTCGGTCCTCAGCGGCTGAGGAGCAACTAACCAGGCGATATTCACAGCTGTGACACAGCGGAGGGTGCTGAGAATTACTGGCTCCGGACAGGCCGCCATTGGAATCTCAACCTGGCAAGGTTTAACGCTAGAACCTTATCCAGTGAGGCTAGGCTAGGAGTTCTGTTAGAGGAACTAGTGGGAATTGAATGGAATGTCATAGAGCTTAGTGTAGTCAGGAGGACAGGTGAGGCGTACGCAGTACTTAAGGTCGAGTACTTAAGACCTTACTTAAGACCTTAAGACCTTAGTCTTAAGGTCTTAAGACCGCAGTACTTAAGACCTTAAGTACTGCGTGCTTAAGGTCGCTCATCCACTAATCCGCTATCGCGGAGTAGCGGATGAGCGAGAACGAGGAGTGGGATTTCTTACTAATCAGGATATAGCTGGCAACGTGGAGGAGTTCTATAGTATTAACGAGAGGGTGGCAGCTATCGTAATTAGGCTCAATAGGAGGTACAAGCTGAAGGTGGGGCAGGTCTGGGTGCTTACATTCAGCTATGAGGTTCAGTTCGTTGAAAGCATCTATGAAGACGTGGCATCTGCAATGAGCAAAGTAATATCACAGTACACTGCACTGATGGGCGACTTCAATGCGAAGGTAGACAAAAAGCAGGCTAGCGACCAGGCAGTAGGTGACCATGGCAATGGTTCTAAGAATAGCAGGGGAGAATTATTAGTAGAGTTCGAAGATAGAAATAATTTGGGCTTCATGAATACTTTCTTCAGCAAACGAGAGGACAGAAAGCAGACTTGGAAGAGCTCCAATGGTGAGATTAAAAGTGAAATAGACTTCATACTGTGCGCTCACCTGACATCGGGCAGGATGTGGAGGTCCTCGGAAAGGTGCGTTGTAGCGACCACAGAATGGTAAGGTGTCGAATTCGACTAGTGTTGAAGAAAGCCTTAAAAGAAAGCCTTAGGAACAATGCAAAAGAGGAAAGCACCTGGTGAGGATCAGGTAACTGCAGATCTCTTGAATGACGGTGAGGAGATTGTGCTAGGAAAACTATTCAGCCTGTATACGCAATGCCTTATCACCTCGAGCATACCAGAAGCTTGGAAAAACGCTAACATTATCGTAATCCATAAGAAAGGGGACGCCAAGAAATTAAAAAATTACCGACCGATCAGTGTACTGTCCCATGCCTACGAGGTATTTACTAAGGTAATTGCTAATAGAGTCAAGACAACCTTAGACTGCAATCAACCAAATGATCAGGGAGGCTTTCCTAAAGGATATTCCACAACAGATAATATTCACACGATCAATGAGGTGATAGAGAAATGCGCACAATATAACCAACCCCTCTATAGAGCCTTCAATGATTACTAGAAATCATTTGATTCAGTGGGAACCTCAGCAGTTATGCAGGTATTGGGGAATCAGGGTGTACAAGAGCGTTATGTGAAAATACCGCAATATATCGATAGCAACTGCGGAGTTACCATGGTCCTCCATAAAGTCAGCAATGAAATTCCAATGAGTAAAGGTGTCAGGGAGGGAGACACGATGTCGCCAGTGCTATTCACCGCCTGCTTACATGAGGCATTCTAAAGCCTGAAATGGGGAAAGTTGGGGATAAGTGTTAATGAAGAATGCATAAATAATCTGCGATTCGCTGGTTACATTGTCTTGCGGAGTCACTCAGGAGATGAATTTCAAAGAATGAGCAATGAGTTAGAAAGGCAGAGCAGAACAGTGGGTATAAAAATTAACATGCAGAAAACCAGAGTAATCTTCAGCAGTGTAGCAAGGGAACAGCAGTTCACAATTGGTAGCGAGGTGTTGGAAGGGATGAGGGAGTACGTCTACTTAGGGCAGGTAGTGACCGCTGATTCGGATCATGAGAGGGAAATAACTAGACGAATAAGAACGGGGTGGAGGGCATATGGCAGGTTCTCTTAGACCATGATTGGCAATTTACAACTATCCCTTATGAGAAAGGCATGCAACAGTTCTATCTTGCTGGTACTTACCTATGGAGCAGAAGTATGGAGGCTAACAAAAATGATTAGGCTTAAGTTAAGGTCAACGCAGCGAGCTATGGAAAGAAAAATGGTAGGTTTAACGTTAAGAGACCGGAAGCGGGCACAGTGGGTGAGAGAACCAACGCGGGTTAATGACATTATAGTCGACATGAAGAGGAAGAAATGGGCATGGGAAGGGCATGTAATGCGAATAGATAACCGCTGGTCCTTAAGGGTAACAGACTGGATTCCAAGAGAAGGCAAGCGTGGCATGGAGCGGCAGAAAGTGGGGTGGGCGGATGAGATTAAGAAATTTGTGGGGACCCGGTGGGCGCAGCTGGCAAAAGACAGGGCTACTTGGAGAGACACAGGAGTGGCCTTCGCGCTGCAGAGGGCGTAGTCAGGCTGATGATGATGATGGTGAATTAATTACATTCACCTGACTGATGAAAATAGTTACTAGTGTAATTTACTCTTCAAAACTAATTTTACCATGTTTGGTCATAGGCGGCGGTGCACAATTGCTGAAGCACGGAAGCGAAAACAGCACAGGAGTAGTGTTGCATAGACTCAACGCACGAAACTAATAACAGACATGAGACTACTGCGGTATAGTGTCATGCTCTGCACTGCAGCATTTTCGCTTTACGTGTATTGTATAGAAAGTGAGTGTGAGAGGAACTCTCTATGAATGAAAACAGTGTGAGCTCGTGGAGGTGCTGTTTACATCGTAGGACCCTGCGTCTGCTTTACGATTATGGTATGTGGATGGATGGATGGAAAACTTTATTGAGCGAGCGAGTTTGGGCCCTGCAAGGGCTCAGGGTCACCGCGTAGTGCTCACATTATACACATGTGTCCAAGCCACGCAATGCCTTGATATTGACGAAAAATGTTCAGTGACATCTAATTCGATTACATGTTACCAATGTGACATCGCTGGAAGCTGCTTATACCTTTACGCAATTGACGTCACTTCCACTCTGGTGACGTGACTTCCCTCCCGCCAATGAGAATACTCCCGTCTGCAGACGTCAGATACTTCTAACCAATGGGAATTTGCGGTCTGGTGACGTCCGTTCACTCCAGGCAATGGACGAATTTTATGACCGACAACGCATTAAGAATCGAAAAGCAGCGATCTTTCATTTGAGCAGCGGAAGGGGACACACATGAGGGAGGCAATAATGGCTACTCAATAATCATCCTTCCTGAGAACTCAACTGCCTGCGATTAGCATCTTCAGCGCATACAGCTAGTTCCGGCCGATTATGGAGGAGCAAAATGGCACACATAAGCGCGCGTCATATCAGCGCCTTGAATGCGTGTATATACAAAGCGGCAGGCCAGCTTTACTTCGGGTATAATGCGCCTCGTACTGTGCTTCATCCCAGGCGCAGCAACACAGTTTTGAGGCAGATTCCCATCTACCTAATGGTGGTGCATCGTCCACGTCAGCGGCGGCGAGGATTTCACACCCATCTAGATAGGTGACGGCAGTGAGGATCTGGAGTATGCAGGCTGAGCGCCTTGCGTTTTCGCAATTACCGTTAAGGCCTTTTGCGAGGCCGATGCAATGCTTCGTGCAATTGCGTCGTAGAGAGGCGGGAATTTGCTGCCTGACTCGGGCCCGCGGGACCTCGGACGCTGTGAGCTGTGCTTTTTCTCGAGGACTGGAAGAGTACCGGTCTAGGGGTGAACCCAGTCCCCACCGTGCAAAGCCGAAGTTGCAGGAACCAGCAATCTGTATTACTATGTTGCAAGAGGAAATAATGGAAAGAAAGGCTGTGGGCACCCAGACGAGCTTTATCTCCCTCTTGGGAGCCCTTTCCAGGGCGCTTACCCCACCGCATTGATCTCTTTTTGAGGCCCTTTTTAGACGCCAGGAGGGAGCGCTGTACTCAACAGAAAAGGTAAAAAGTTTTGTACGCTCCTAGCTATGGCGTCAGCTCTAACTGGAACCATGAGTTTCGATGTTGGTCACACACTGCGGAAATGAAAAGTTCCATTTGAAGATGATAAAAACGACGCACTGTGCGCGGACTCCAGAAAGATCGCTGCTTTTGAGAGACTTCGCAATTTACTTGGCTGACTTTAATACCTGTGTGCTTGTTAACATGTGTGGAGGGAGTCTTCACTGTGAGAATGCGTTTTGTTCTGTCCACACTTTCTTGGAGAGCTTGCTGCCAACGAAGAAAAAAATATGGCAGAGAACAGTGGCGTCAGGTTTCAAGAGTGCTTTATCATATTTCAAGAAATAAAGATACTTCTATTGCATAGCCTGAATGAAAAAAAAAGGAAGCATTGTTACGTTTTTTGGTTGCTGGTCAGAACATGTTGCCTCTCAGAAGTCCAGCATATACGTTGCTAATGAAGGGGATATTCGGTTTAGGTTGGTTGGTTGGTTTATGGGGTTTAACGTCCCAAAGCGACTAAGGCTATGAGAGACGCCGTAGTGGAGGGCTCCGGAAATTTCGACCACCTGGGGTTCTTTAACGTGCACTGACATCGCACAGTACACGGGCCTCGAATTTCTCCTCCAAAGAAATTCAACCGCCGCGGCCGGGATCAAACCCGCGGCGGATATTCGGTTTAGTAGCATACAAGCTCCTCGTAGAAACTGATCAAGAGGGAGAGGAACAAGCAGGCTATATTGGCTGAACACAAATTCCTTGTGTTACGACAGAACGACGTGTGGCGGTTGATCTAGATATGAGAAAAAAAGAGGTACGCAAGTTGTTTTGCGAAAGCTGTATAGAATAACGCAGTTCACGGCAATTGAAGAGGGTCGATCCACTTCGGAAGTAGGAGAAACCTCAAGAAACCAACGCTATATTTAAACTAGGCCGAGTAGGAAGTGATTATGGGCTTCAGCGATGTGTTCAAGAGAATATCGCCGTTTTTCTAGCTGAAATGAAGCGTTTGTTTTTTTACTGCAGAAGCAGGCACGTTATTAATTTGACAACTGTTAGGGCATACGGTAGAAGACGATGTATGGCCCTAGTGGAATGCCCTTTCACTCTTCTACGTTTCTGAATCGAATCCGCCCAAGCCCAGCAAATCTGGACATATGTTTGATGCGGATGTCGCTCCCTGTCTTACTGTGACGAAAATATGTTCACCGAATGTTCACCGATTTTGGCGCTATTCACAGCATAAACGTCGTGGCAGCTCAGCAACCTACTGATCGGCTCTGACGGGCAGAAAAGTTATGTTCATTCGGCTACTAGCAAGGCAAAAACGATGGCTCCGTGCTAGCTAGCGTAGAGCGATAAAGTGAATAAATGGCAACTGAAGACGACCTGGTCATCAAATGTATCTAACCTGAGAACTGTACCACCTACGAGTCGCGCTGGTAGGTATATTCTGTCCTAAGGATTCCCTTTTGATTATAACTGATGAGATGAGTGCTAGTCTCTGTTTTTAGGGAAGCGTTAAAGCTGTACGACGAGCGCCAATTTCGTCTACTTTGTCGGCGAGCCCATACCTCCTTCTTTATCAGGGACGGGAGCTGAACCTTTTTGCTGGATGACTCGTAGAACAAGTGCTTAGACTCAAAAGGCACAGTGAGCACAACTGCATCCAACTTCAGATGGCGGTAAAAATCCATTCTCTTTGGTCCTTTCAGGCTGCTAGGGCGATTGTTCCGGCGCAAAATGTGCACAAAGTGCCAAGAAAAGGGCACTTAAATTTCCCCCGCCGATTTGATTTAATCTAATCAAGTCAAGACCGAAAATGGGTCCGTAATTTTTGTTTGGAAGCGAATTAAGAGGTGGGCTAGCCTCAGAGGTCCGCGGTGAAACAACTTCGATCTACGACCGCTTTCTCGCGAAAACCGCTCTACATGTTTTTCATTTCATTTTTCATTTTTCATCATCTTCTGTCTTATAAAAGCTCAATTTTCAATTAATGTGCCATCTGTTTAAATATAAAGCGACAATATATTGTTACAGGCCAAATTTAGCTTCCCATCAGTGTCCCTTTAAACTTGGCATCTTAGTGTTTGAAGCCAGAGTGAAGGCAAATCAACCAAACTTTCATTCCCACTAAAAAAAAAAACAGTTACATGGCTCTTTCTGGCTGTGCTGGTGTTCCGTCAGTAGCAAAAGACGCATTTACTGCCGATAAATTTTGTTCGCTAAATTTTCCCACCACCCGAATGAATCCATTACGTGAAAGCCAAAAGGAACACTGTGATGATCGCTTGAAAGCTGATGGCTATGCAAGGCGGTCTCAGGGATGAACACTTTTTTTGCGAGAACTGCCGGGGGCGGCGGCACCTGAATATCATTTGCTAACATTCTGTAGCTTATAAATGCTTTGTTAAAGTAGTCTCCATGAAATGAGAAGGAAGTAATTTTTGAGTACCGGCTAATATCTGTTTCTCCTAAAAGTCTTTTTAATGTAGCGTATCCTGTGGTTCACAGAAGCGACCACATTTCAACCTAAATTGAGGTCTTCGAGCTCGAAGGAACTTTCGCGTGGAATGTTTTTCAACGTGTAGAGAGATCGAGACAGAGGTAATTTACGAAGGAAGCATTGCAGAAGGAATTTTACCGCAGGTTTAAGAAGAGAAAAAGAAGGTTGGGGGGCTTCAAGCTGTTCGCTACTGTCATGAACACCACTCTAGGCATGCAATATATTCAATACCTGATAGTTTCCGCATCCAGAAGAAAATCGGACAAACTTAAGAACCAGCACTGGCAGTTATTTTTGAAGCCCCTCAGACCTCAAAAACTACGTTTTAAATTTGTTCGTAAATTGAATTTTTTTATCTGTGACACATTTGCAGCATTGCTTCTTTTTATTATTTATGTTTACAACTGCTGTTATTCTTGTCTTATTTCCTACCCGCTTATGTAATGCCCCAGAGGCCTTTAGAGTATGTGTTTATAGTATCAAGACCAATACAAGGCCTTCGGTTGGCCCTGCTACAAAAGCAGACTTCAGCTCTTTTCTCAACCTATTCAGGCCGCAGCCACAATTCCATTGCAGAAGAAATAACTACGTGGGCTAACAGGTGACGCCAGTGGCTGCCCATACGACTTGAGTGCGCACAATTGATGCTTTTTTTTCTCTTCCATGCAAGAACTTGGGCTGTTTTGGCAGCAGGTGGGCGCTTATCGCCTCCGTCCTCCAATACGATGTAGTACATCTAGGGCAAGAGGTCCCATATACTTCCTCTTCCGGTGAAATTAGTCATGAATGATGACAGTGCACTTTAGAGTTTCGAGGCCAGAAGGCAGATCCCGGTTCTTAAACCGGGAAAATCTCGGCTGGAGTTTACGTCGTGTGAGCAATTTGCGCTGGCCACCTAAGTGGGTACAACATTGTTTAGAGAGTAGTCGACGTACGTTTAGCCCAATCGGGGATGAAGAACCAATCGGGGATGAAGAATAACATGCTGAGTTTACTACGAGCACCGACCGGATTCGTGCATCTGAGAGATGTCATGCTGAATAATTTTGATAACTGAAATTATGATTAAAGGGTCGCTCACTTTATTAATTATTCTCAGCGAAAGTAAGTTTTCTTTTCGACAATAGAGCGCCGTAGGCGAAACTAAAAGGATTTTACTTCTAGAGGCTATGTGAGAGAATTTGAAGGCGAACCTCTCCTTGCAATGATTCAACGCCAGAGGCGGTATTTGTTCGTGGAACAGCAAAACGATAGAACACGTCGTTATCGAGAGTGAAGACTTCTAGGCTTCAGTACCCGAGGCCATCACACAGATCCGAGGTCCCGTCGTATTTGAAAAGTGCCGAGGTGCAATCCATTCTTAGAAAGGAGAAGTAACTAAACAGGAGAATACGAGGGTAGCTTAGCCCATGTAGCCAGCTGAATCATTCTTTATTCTTAAAAGGCCCATCGTGGGTTATACTGTTGGTGACAGCTGCCATCTCACCAACTCTTCTCCCCCCTCCTCTCGCCCTCCTTGCGATGCGAAGCATATCGATTACCTGTCTGCGTTTTGGCGGCTGCAAAATAATTAGTTGGGCGATTATAATGAACTCACCTTTCTTCATCAAGTTACGAAGATCGCAAAAACCAAAAAAGCCAGTTGCATGTGTTTCTTCTTGTCCTTTGTGTTTCGTAGATTGGTGCGTTGAACGAAGAAACGTCGCCCACACGCAGTCATCGTACGGCCTTCAAGAAGATGTGGACAGTTCCTAGCCGCTTGGTACAAAACCCACACTTATTGTTAACTTCTTGCGGCGATATTATGCGCGTGCTTTTGGCGCAAAAAACGGTACGAGAGAAGGACACATCACGAGAACCCTTCTCTGATCCCGTTTCTTGCGCTAGCTGCTTCCATGGAGAACCAACACGTCCAAATTCACGCCTCAACGAAATCTGGTTTTATTGCCACTTAATAATTGGTCGTTCTGTTTGGTTTTTATTCGCTATGAAACCTTTGCTCCGCCTTGCATTTGGTGACCGATATGAGCAGTGATTTTGAGCAGAGACAGGGAGAGGAAGTTTAGAAAGTTTTCTGCCGTACGCCCAGGAAATGTGACAGGAAATGGTAGGTCCAAGGCCCAGATTTACTACACCTTTAGCGGCGGTTGCAGTTTTCCCGCCTCCATTTCTTCTATTATCCTTTTCAGTCAGACTATTTTACTTGCTGCTAAGCCTCTACCCCTTCGCCCAATAATACAAAATTAAGTTGTAAAACGCTTTGTGCACTGCCCTGCAACTGCCTTGTGGAATAAGTGGACCCGGGCAAAGTGCTACTGACGTTATGTCACGAAAAACTGAAGAAAAAAGTTCAACTTGGCTCGGCACGCGAACTTTTTAATCCCTCTCGTTTTCCTACTTCTGTGCAATGAAGATACTAACTCTGCAACTCAGTTCAAAAACAACGAGCAAATAAATCAGAGACCAACACTGGTGTCAACAAAATAGGAGCCTTCAGTATTTACAAAAAAACTTCGTTTTCTCAGAAATATTGCAAAACGAGGCTGATTTACGCCTTCCTTTAAGTGCTCACTGCGATTGCGTGCAGAAGAGGCCCCAGGTGTGCATTTGGCCGTAATGTGTCGCTAGCCTCTTAAAGGTGTCTTCGTGATCCCGCGTCTTGGGAACTTAGTTCAAGAACTTCTGCGTCTCAGGAGACCGGTTCCTGAAGAGCGAGCTCAATTTCTTTCATTGCGAAAGCACAAAGAAACGCAGGACCACCGCGGTCAGTTCTGTAGACGCCGAGTACTCAATGCACACGCTTGCATGATGAAGTGCGGAGCTCCTGGGCCCCACACTTTATCAGACTCGGAAGTGAGACTCGTGCCTTGTTCTGCCACCAGCTGGGGCGTGCTGCGCCGAGTGCTTGAGTTAGAGCCTGCCTCATTTGCATATCTCTGTGAAGTCGCACTTTTCTTTGTTGTAAAGTATTATTGAGAACGTATCCCAAAAGTGGCAAAGTTGGCTAGCGGCGGTCGCACTTTTCTTTGTTGTAAAGTATTATTGAGAACGTATCCCAAAAGTGGCAGAGTAAGTTGGCTAGCGGCGGTGTATACCGAAAGTGGTACCAGCTCTTAATCGCAGATGTCACCAGGCTTCACAATGTCATAGCTTATGAAGATAACGTACGCCTGGTGAATTATTTCTTGGAGTTGGTTATTCTTAAAGTTCTGACTGCTCCTTCCGTGAAAGTCCACAGAAGGCCGAGCAAAGGTTATAAAAGCTCCACAGTGTGAAGCTGCAATGTTTTCCATAAGACAGCCTGGAAGCTCTTGAGAAAAGTTCATTTCGCATTCGTTTTCGCTCCAAGATTTGTTTTAATTGTATCATGCCATTACCTTCTACACTCTGCGTCACCGCATAGCAGGTTTTGTGATGGTGGGCGTTACTCGGTAATGAAGGTAAGAATTTCAGCTATAGTGGCCCTTTCTGGGGCGCAAAATCTAGCCGTTGTCTTTAATAATCGAAGGTACATTGTTCTTTGTCTTTCTATCAAAGTTATGTGTATAAGAAGACTTAATCAAGGAAGCTCTTTCAGGCCTGAACAGTTTAAGCATTGAAGGTCAATGCTAAAACTAACAACTCTTCTGTGTCCTAATTCCCCCTGCCGCTTGTGAAGCAGGGCCTCTAATGACCAGTGGTATCGATGGAAAAAAATATTTACTCTTGGCTTGTATCCATTCATGCCAATAATCAATGTCATTCTAGGACTCAAAGAGATTTAAATGATAACTTTACCGCCATAGAGGAAATAAAATAATGAAACAAAACAGAAGTATGAGCAAAAGAAGGAGGAAATGTTGCGTGGATGGTGGCTGTGTAAATGCATTATTCGTCCTTGCAGGATGTGACCGGTCTTCCAGACTGCCGTCGTCGGTGTAGAAGGGACCAAAGAAACGGTACATTTGGGTACAAGGCGTGCGCGAGGAATATGATATGCACGGGTCATTCTGCTGTTCAGACATCTGAAGCCAGTGCGACATAACCTCATGCTGAAGACTAAACCTTCTGGTTTCCTCAAAGTTGGCCAGAGCTTCAAGAATAAAACAGAGGGGTTAAATTATCTCTTTCTCAAAAATATAGTAATTTGACTTCCTACATAGACAATTATACCCGTTCATCAGGAGGCACTGCTATAAAACGCCGACAAAAATTAAATGCATCATGAAGATGCAATATTCCGCACTTTCACGGCATGTCCCTGAAGTCCAGAAAAACAAAAGACTTGATTTCAGACTCGCCGCGGTGGCACAGTGGTTAGGGTGCTTGGCTACTGAGCCGGAGTATCCCAGTTCGAACCCGGCCGCGGTGGCCGCGTTTCGACGGAGGTGAAACGCAAAAGGAGCGTTGTGCTGTGCGATATCAGTGCACGTTAAAGATCCCCCTGGTGGTCCACCTTCCTCTCTTCTCTTAAGGCGCGGTTCGGGTGTCCACAGAGATGTGAGAGTATTACTGTGCCATTTCCTTTCCTCAAGAGCCAATTTTCTTTTCTTTTTCCAGTTCAGGAATGAAAGTACAGAGCAAGACGCAGTAAAAGATCCGCTCTACAGCCAACACTGCACTCTGTAAAGCAATTTGCACCCTTAAGGGCGCATTCACACATCTAAAACACGCAACCTAGCACCCTCTCAAAAGGGTGCGAATCATGGCTGTCACATCAATACAGTGGGGGTTGACAGTAATACTGCACCCTTTTTCCGACTGCTTTATGGTTTGTTAGTTTTGATTGCTTTAATAGACGCTGGTTCGATTTTTTTTTAGCGTGCAGCTTTAGAGCGAAGCTGAATAGTCGCTACAGAAAGCTGCCGACGAGCTGTCCAACTGTTCGTTAGAACTACGGCCTTCCCGACTATAATTACAATACCCAAATGTGACTTTCACGACGTGTCTGAACGTGTTTGCGATGTAGTCAATTTTTTGATACCTGCATAATGCTCCCGGCGTGATATTTTGGAGTATACTGGAAAAAGAAAAAAAAAACTTGCTAACAGGATTAACCTTCAGCAAACCAGTTCTCGCAGTAGCACGATGCTAGCGTGTCCAACGTTTCTATGCGAGAGGAACACAACAACGTATAAGAGTCCCTAGGATGATTCACACGAAACTACTCAACTGAAACATTTCAACACAGAAGACACTAAGGCTATGCGGAATACTTATTTTCCCATGACGGGCATACTTTCTCCACGTTTATATACGCCATTTGAGCGAGCCCCCATTTAGGAGTCAGTGGTACTTAGCCGTTCAGCTTGAATAATTCAGCTATTAATCGCATTACGGTTGCGAAAATCGCAGTCAGGGTTACATGCATCAAAGCTGCAGCTGTCCTTGATTGGAAAGCTCGAATAGTTTGCGCCAGTTTAAAATTCCTTGGATTGAACAACTGCGAAAGTTGTTCAAAAAGTGTAAAAGCACCCTTACACTCGTACAGCTTTCAAGAACACATGGGTGCATTAACAGTGCTGGCATGCTGAGCGCACCCTTCTTCTTCTTCTTCTTCAAAAAATATAAACAATGATGTTGAAAAAGCGCTTGTATTAGTATTATGGCTTTAATGGAGTAATTTTGTTTTCCTCTGATAGTGCAGTATTATAGCAGCTAAGGCATGAAAAAGTCAGTTCTTTCTTCGGCTAAGTTTCTGTGCTATACTTCCTTCTTGAGCAGTAAGTGAAGCAAAAATCGGACGACAGAAGTCAAACTTTGCTCAAAGCCCAGAGTTCCCGAAAGGGCGCCCAGCCTTTAATTGGTGCTTGATTAGTACATAGTTCTTGCCCCATAGTGGGCCTCATGCCCACTCTGGTCGAAGGTGCAGCTTTAACAAGGGAGTGGTAGCAATCAAGTTAGAATGTCAGAGAGTAACTCCAGGGAATGCACAAAGCTCGGTTGTATCCAATCAAGGGACTGCTTTTGCAGCTCTCACTAGAGACAAACTGGGTGTCCCCAATCAGGCAGATTAGGGCTCAAGAGCCAAAATGTCCGAACCAAAGAAGCCAAACTACTCCTGACGCAAGCAGTCCTTGAGTCTAGGAATACTGGTGGTGAAGAAGAATAAATTGAACTGGGAAAAAATGTAGGCAAGGCTTGTGAGCCTTAACCTGGTTTACTCAAAGTGGCCATCAACGGCTACGCATGGCTTTCGGCTGCATTCATGCTCTAACCATAGAAACAAGAAGCAAATAACGTACCTGCTGACTGAATTGAGCGTGTACTCTTGTGATAAATTCTAATCAAGGCCAAAGAAAGGAGGTATTCTGTATGGAGGATGGGGAGGTAGAAGTAGTCTTAGATATTAGCACGTTGGACGTAATCCAAAAGCGCGTCGAACATCATCTTCGTGTACGTGTAGGTACCGTCGCATGCGTCTCTTCATGGAAGCTTATCTGCATAGGTGTCGCGGTATTTTAGCAATTACTGAGACAGCCACTAAACAGAGTGTCGAAGGAACGCTCTAACCATGTGTACTGGAAGGCTTAACCTGCTTTGACTGCCTGCTGGGCGCTGGTGTGACAATTGAGAACCGCAGAAAACTCCCTATGGTCCAGGTGGTGGTGATCATAACGATAGTGTTTTTAGTTCGGATCTCCTAGAATGGCCTTTGTAAAATAGTTGACCACGGCCTAAATACGGTTTTGGTTGAGATGGTCGTTGTGCTAGATGACTGCTCGTTATCGGTCACCGTATGAAAACATTAGGGGCGATCAATCGAATTGGTGCGGGCGATATGCAATAGGATGTTTTTTTTACTCGCCTATCTATTCCGGCTCTGATCGTACGGCGATTCCAATTCTATTCCACTCTTGATGCCATTCATTCCAATTATGATCGCATCTTTTATTATTTGTGTTGCCTGGGTCTTAGTCGTTTTCATATGAGCAGAGTCATTGTAATTCCGGTGTGTCCTTCTTCTTCCCTACAAGTGGAGCGGCTGAAAAGGAAGGAGAATAAGGTGGGGAAGAAAGGAGGATGGTTGCTAGGCGGCATGTGTGCGCCCTTTCCAGGTGAGACGACAATGACAATCGGGGGGTTTTCGATTCAACGAGATTTTTATGCTATAGCATAGTAGCCATGTCTTGAACGTATGCAGAGTGCAATAGGAATGTGCATTATAGACATTCTGTTCACAAACAAGTGTCAGCACTCCGGGAGCTCGAACTGCAACCTCTTTAACTATCTGCACGGACGAATCGAGCATGTCCGCAATTCAGTGACTCTTATGAAGCTTAATGCATGAAATCTAGGGCCTTCAAGCACCTAAATTCTATGCATTCATCATACCAAGAATGCAGCTTCTGCCATCGTTACTGACGTCCGTACCACTATCAAAGATCTGCGTTGCACAATCGCTCCCATTTACAGGGTGACATCATACCCAACGCATCACTAATGATGTAAAACAGAGCAACATTCCAGCAACAGTGAACGAGTGGTAATCGCCACTGTGAGAACATCAGTGAAGCGTGCTAGTGATTGCGGATTGTGTTATATTTTGCCTTCTTATCAAGAATCGAATCAGAATAAATGGCCTCCACATGCACTTTTTTCTGTTTCATAGCGAATCGTAATGAATGCAGGCTGCGTTCATTGAATGGAGCTCCAGGGAAAATGAGACGAAGAAACAGAAAAGAGTAACAGTGATTATTCGGAAAGACAGCGCAATGGGTTAGGCGCGGTGGGAGATTGCCAGCGGCGGCGGGCATTGCCTTCAGAAACGGTTAGTGGGAGGCCGGCGCACAATGTGAAGCAATCACCGCCAGATTAATCAGCCGTGCTCTGTCTTTGCGGGGCAAACGACCGGTATTGCAAAGCTGCAATGCTCGTGTTTTACTACCTGTGACAAATCAGCATCGCGAAATTCCACGATCAAAGGCACTGAACTAGTAGTAATTCCTGTGCGCTGGGGGTTTGTAAATGAACGAAATAAACTCTCCCACTGGAGAGAGGAACGTAAGAGGAAGAACTAAATAAATGAAAGAAGATTCTTGTGCCCTCAATCGCCCATTATGAAACCCTTTTCGTGTTGTTGCCTAAGAAAGGGTGCGGTGTTTGAGTACCGGGGGATGAAAAATGGTTCTTGAAAAAATTGCTACAGAGTTAATGCGGGAGAAAGGAAGATGGGAAACCATCGCTTGGGCTGCAAGCTCTCCGAAAACAAATAATATGTTGCTTACTCATTTCCCTTAACGAGCAAGTGCCGCAGAATTGCCAACGCTGCGGTACTTAATATCGCGTTTGCTACGCTAGCACACACAAGAACGAGCCCGTGTACAGGTGTGTGGGAGCGCCGGAAATTCTCATCGCAGAATTACGAAACTGCGCAATTGTTATGCGTGTAATTAGGTTGCCATGAAAGCGGAAAATAATTGCCAAGCCGTGGAAGACATGCCGCCATGTTTTTCATGAATTGCGAGAGGCGCGATGTTATAACGGTGGCATCGAGATGGCGTTCGGTTGCCTGCATCGCTTACATTTAACGGCGCTAATACATAGGAGAAAAAAGAAAGGAGCAAGGCGCTCGCACTCTCTTGTGCGCCGAGAACAGTGAAAATTGTAATAGAAAAAACAATAGCAGAAGCAATAGACAACCAGGGTCTTGTTTGCCTATATACTCCGAATTAAGGGACTTGATTTAGTAAGGTTAGACTGCATTTCCTATGTAGTAAAGCACAAGAGAGTGTGGTACTTTCATACGCGTAAAAGAAGCGGCAAACAGTTGGAAACTAAATATTACGGGAGGATCAGACATCTGAAGCGACAATTCTCCGAATGCAGTTGGACTGAGTCTCGATGATTATTTCGATGCTTTCACTTTACTGAATATACTGAATAACGTTGCTATGAGCTCGATCCTAGCACATGCAACAGAATTGTAAGGCAATAGCACTACACTTGTCGTCCCACCAAAGCCTCGCCGATGGTGGTGTCACAAATTTCGCTGAATGGTCGAGAGAGGTCCTGTGACGTTGTGTCGTCACCACAACCTGCCCGGATGGGTAGCCCTGGTTGGTTGAGACAGACCACATGACCGCCATGTTCGGACTGGAAGATGCAGAAGCAAGTAACCGCTATTCTGTGACGGCGGCGACATATGCATTTGGCAAACTTTAACGCTAGAGCGTTAAGGCTCTTGTGCAGAAAATGCAACGCCGGTGTCGTCTGGGTTCAGAGAGGAAAAGCAGGTGGCCCTCCGGCCGCCTAGATCCGGCCACGTAGGCCCCGGAACATGAGCACACTGCCCCCTGTGGCAGATGGCAACTAAATTATGATTGGTCGTGAGGGGTTGCTCTGGAAGGCCAACCTGCGTGGCGCTTTGCTTGACCGCTACATTACTGTGCCAGGAGTGGTATGAAAACTCAGCGCGATCTATTAATGTAGATAATAATCAATTTCACAGACAATGTTCATAGGTTGAATCTGCAATGCAAAGGCGTCACCTGAATTCTATCTGACCTACAGTAATAGTCTTTGAATATTTGGCATATCTCGTTTTTGGGACAAAAGATTACTATTTTTGACTTCGCTACGTTAACAACTAATGAATCGTAGTGCTTGCTTGTTTCCTGTAGTGTTATAAACGAGAGAACAATTTTTTCTTTGTCCTTATGAAGAGACACTTCTGGAATACTGACAGGTCTTATCCAAACTGCCTTGCTACATTCCTCTGACCTTCTCAGCGCCACAAAAAGGCGCAAACTAAGCAAAAACGCAACCTGAGAACTAACAAACAGCTATAAAAGATCGTGTCATGCGGCATCGGAGAAAACAACCGACTGCAGGCGACCGCGCATTCCAATCGCAGATCAATATCGCCTTTGAAACAAGAGTCACGCGCGTCTAGCTGCCGCATACGCGACGTCTTTCTCCTCGACAGCGTGCCAGCGTCAGCTGTCTGCTGCATGGCTGTAATGTTGCGGGCTACTTTACAGCCTGCATATAAATAAGCAGGCGGCACAACGTTGTCACTCCGTCAAAAAGGATGAAAATGCTTACGACCGTGGATGCGACAGGCCCCGAGCTCTCAAATCAGCGACACATGTCATAAGAGCTCTGCTCGACATCAGGGCGTTGTCACTGTCACAATCATACAACGCCATTACTCGGGAAAAGTAACGAAACACGAGTGAGCGCGCGCTGCAGCAACACGAGATTCAGGACAGTTCTCGCCAGGATTGAAGCAGTGGCTACTGAGACAACTCCACATAGGGAGCAGGGAAGAGAAATAAAATAAAATTCTAGATTGCGAACAGCTAGAATGTCGAAGACTGTTGCAAGCAAGTGGCGCACATTTTACATAGACAGCCCTTTGTTTTTCTGCTGACGCGAAACCCGCATTTTGGGGCAACACATTATATTTGCTTAGCCGGCGCACTCAAGCCTCAGAGTCAAGCGCTCGCGACAGTGGCGAAAAGTTGCAGAGATTCATTGCGAAAGGGGTTGCATTCGTACCGCCATGAAACCGGTACTGAGACGACTGCAAAAAATAACCAAAATCGTTAATGGGCGTTGCATAAGCCTTCCCGTGTAAGTCTTTAGCAGAAAAGAAACAAAAGGTTCAGCAAGGTCTTTTCGAAATTACTGCGCCATCTCTGTTGCTGTTTTTGCGTCAGCAAAAGTAACAAAACCTTCGTTTATACCTCTTATTTCCCACGTGATCAGGACATTTATTGTGCGGCACCTCTGGGCCTTTGTCCCTGAACTGTCTTTTAATTTTGTGCATAATCATTATTATGAGTTTTTATGGCGCAACGGCAGCTTTGGTCAAGAAATGCGATGACACAAAGTAATTTCGTCTACAGAAGCTGGGGTGAAAAACCTCTTTGCCAAAAATTTCACTCTATATAAGCAGAGCACTAGACCAAGGGAAAGCTCGCGCCCTCCGTATTACCTCCGGATTCCGGCGGCCTTGGGGATCGAACACCGCACCTCCCGAATGCGAGGCAAATGTTCAAACCTAAAGGCGGCCGCTGTGGTCCGTTTGTGTCTAATACGAGTAAAGTGATAAATATTGTGTGTTCCTTCTTTGGCTTGCTTTTATTTTTTTATTACCATGTTTTTGCTTAATCTAGCCCATTTAGGTTATATCGCCCGCGTGTTGTGATTTTGTGGAACCCAGTAAGAACGGTTTCGAGTGAGAGCGCTGACTCTTCAAGGGCTCTTGATCAACTATATGTGCTTCAACTGCCCAAGGTGTTGGCATTATGCACACTCTTCAGCGCCACGTATGCTATTTAAGCACTCTGTTCGCGAGCTGTCCGCCTATCCCGTGCCTGTAAAATACATGTAGCCCAAGAATATATAGACTGCCAAGCCTCCAGCTCAAGTGTGGTGTACATTGATTTCGATGCCCGAATTTCAAAAACATCCCGACATACAGTCTTCTAAATTTATCCGCGGTTCCGCTAATTTTATTGCTAGACCACTATTTTAATTAAGTGAAACCAAAGTTCAATTTACTGGTCGGAACCTAAGTGGAACCCAGTCAAGCGTGTAGGAAATAATGAATGCACTACCGGCAACTCTCGCTGCTGATCCCAGTTCTGCCCATTAGCTCACCCAACCTTATCCGCTTACCTAATTCTCTGCTTCATTTGTGGACACTCACTAGCATTAAACGTATGCTCATTAAAAAGTTATGCTCAGTTCAAAACTAAGCTTGAAACTACGTACTTGAATGCTCTCTAAAGACCGGCACGGGGGAAAATAAGCATGAAGGGAACAAATGTCGGTCATTAAGAGCGCTGGAAGTCTGCAATATTAGTTCGCCTCCTAATGGGGCGGCATCTAGTTTGAGTTACATGCGCCCTCAATCTAGCCGAACGAACGTACGAGTGCTTGTGCCCCTGTGAGCTCTCTAGTCGGGAAGCTTGCAATACTCGGTATTCATCTCTCCTGTTAGCGCCCCGACTTCTCGTGCTTTCTGGCTACTATCCAGCGGCCTAACGAAGTTAGACAATTGGATCCGCAGCTCTCCGGCGCGCGTAAGAAAGCTCCGGGTAGGCGAGAATTCGACACGCTTTGCCTCACTCACTTGATTAGTTTGCACAACTCTTTTTTTCTGGCTGGGTCTTTTCATCGTTTCACCAATAGGATGTGCACTTCAACTATCTTTTGATGCCTGCATGTCACCTAATGGTATTAAAGAGTATTGCTGCCACGTAGTGACACATGGTATTCACATAAAAGAGTCATATTGGTAAGCCTTCTCCCCGTCTGTGGTGCTCTTGTGTGCGGATAAAATAGGCCATCATTAACTATTTGCAGCACAGAGTGTTAACGAGGAATGTAGGGAACACTGCACATACATTTACTAACGCGCTACCTATAAAGCTCATTTAACACATCAAATACTGTTAATGAACTTTTATTTGCGATGCTATTGTATTACTCCCGCGTTAGTGCCAGTACCTGTGCTGAGTTTAGTAGCTGCAGCGGCGCCTTCATTGGCGCTGAAATTGTTGCCGGAGCTTCTGCCTAAAACAACCGGTTATATTGCCTGCTGGGATATTATCAAGATTCAAACAGCCACCGAGATACCGAGATAGCGCGCTATTCTCGACGTGTAACGCGTAATTATAATCGCTTAGAGAGTTATTTTGAGTTTTGTGTCGGAATGGGAGGAGCCGCTCACGAAATATGCACATAATGTGCTTAGTGCTTGTGCATGTCCACTGGTAGGTGGTAATGCTCACCGGTCTGGCCTATTCGAAGAACGTCTACATGCCAGCAGCTGCAAGCGTGCTCACGGTCCGATTTTCTAAAGCAACAGCGCTAAAAACGAGAAGGTGTTGTCCGCCAGGGTTGTGTCGAGATAATCGGGACTGGTCGAACCGGTAGCTAAGTCCCACATGAAGCGGTGGAATGCTGATAAGAGGGTCACAACTTGACTGAAGCACCACTGGGACATGCAAGCGTATAAAAAAAATTAATAGAACGCTGGAAAGAAAATTGCTGTAATTAGTTGCGAATCCTACCCCCGGCCCTTGGGTTGCGAGTCAGGCACGATAACGGCTATGCAGGTAAGTTCGTATGGCTTAGATAAAGCGGTGATTTATACTGTGATGCGCTACCTATGGAGACTGAAGGAACAGCGAAGTCGAGATGTGGAAAAATAACAGCAGCAGCAACAGCAACAACAGCAACGACAAACACGACAACAAGAACAACAACAACAAAAACAGAAGATCATCTTCGCGCTGCCGCACTAAGCTCTGGTCGACCCGCCTTTTGAACAGCCTTTGTAAATAGGTTGGTTGGTTTATGGGCTTTAACGTCCCAAAGCGACTAAAGCTATGAGAGACGCCGTAGTGAAGGGCTCCGGAAATTTCGACCACCTGGGGTTCTTTAACGTGCACTGACATCGCACAGTACAGGGGCCTCCAGAATTGCTCCTCCAAAGAAATTCTAGCCGCCGCGGCCGGGATCGAACCCGCGTCTTTTGGGCCAGCAGCCGAGCACCATAACCACTGAGCCACCGCGGCGGAGCCTTTGTAGATAGAACCTATAACTGTGTGGAGCAGGTGTTGGGTCGATTACCACTAACCCCTTTTGACATTGCTGAGACTAGCCGGACTGCCACCGTTGCCAGTGAAAATGACCCAGGAAGGCGACGCACTTTTGCCGGGAGAAGCAGCGCCCAGTTGGCAGCACTACTGCAGAGCGGCAGATGTTTCCTAGAAAGCTGGCGAAGACTTAGATAAGTGGCTCAGCAATTATGAGCGGATCAGCCGATACAACCGGTGGGATGCGCTGGCCAATCCTGTTTTCTTTCAGGGTACTGCGTTAACTGATTTGGAAAACATGAAGCGTCCTCAACGAGTTGGGGCTGCTTTGTGGCAGAGATCGGCAACTGCTTCGGGGATACCGTTGCAAAAAAGAAATGATTTGAGCACTCATTGCACCACAGAGCGCAAATGCCTGGTGAGACGTGCATGCTATGCATAGAGTGAGCACTGAAGTTTTATAAAGTGATGAATCTATGGATGTCCAAAGAAGACCGAATTGTTCATCTCTTAAAAGGCATCG
>NC_143013.1:248417403-248444903 GCF_055824585.1 Amblyomma mixtum
CGTCTTCTGTTTACCGGTCGAGGAAAAAGAAACAGACGACCACACATCACATACAACGCTTCACGCTTTGACACTTTTATCATCGATCGTAAAAGCCGAACAACACAGACCTTAACAAGCTGGCTTCGTCGATTTTTCCGCACTTAGATCAACCGCACAGTACCTTGATTTTCGTCGCCGCGTAATAAAACAGTATCAAGGCGTGGAACAGCTGTTTCCGTGCAAAGCGGCTTGTTGAAGTTTTACAGCCGTCTGCGCACCCCCGCGGCAGCAAAAGTTACCCACTAGCAAATTTAATAGCCTAACTTCTTACGCTTCTTGTTTTTATTTATATTTTTTAGCTTTAAACATCATTTTTTGGCAAAATAAAATAATAATTATTTTTATCGCTGTGCATTTCTTTACTCTTTTAGCAAAAATTTAGCAGACGGTCCCTCGTCGTGCAGGCAAATGCTTCGGGGCGCCGCTCTGCTGTAATTGACTGATTCCTCGTTGCGTCAATTTTGCGTCAGGCGTCGACGTCACATCGTTTCGTCATTTTGACGTCACTGTCAATAACTTTTGACAGATTTTTGACAAAGTTCTGTAATACGGGCCCAGGTCGCAGAGTGCTTTCGTGGCACGATATGCCACGAGTGACCGCGAACACGGCCACAATTAGTATACCGTCGCTGCAGTGTGCTGCGCTATAAAATTTCCAAGATCACCAAACCCGAATTATGCATGACCAGGTCCTCGACTACTCAGTCATTTCGAAGTGGCTGCCAAAAGCACGATGAGGTAGACGAGACAGCGCGGACGCGGAAACGATAACCTTGCTGGCAAATCTCGTTCGGAGCAAGTGGTTAAAAACACGAGCGGTAGATTGCAATCACAAGAGCGGACACTTGATGACACTCTGCTCCCGGTGATCCAACCAAAACCTGTCTCGCAACCTTGTTCCCATGCGTATGTAAGAGTGCCAAAAGCGATATTAAATGAAAAAAAAAGAAAAAAGCCTTGTTTTTTAACCTGAACTGCCCGTGTATGAGTGTATGACATCACCCCCATGGGAGACTGCCTGTTGCTAACGTATCCATAATATGGTAAGTCGTAACAGCAGTCTTTCTTGGTATGCTCTAAGTTCACACCCGAGGGAAAAGACCGCAGTGCGTGCAAACATATTTCTTTTGTGCTGAGCAGAGAAAGAAAAATGATACTCCTGTAGCGAGGCAGCTACCCTTCCTACGACGTACGAACTTAAATATGATGTGACTTTAAAGAATACAATGTTTTCTTTTTTCAACAAGACCTTACAAGAAACGTTTGAGGAATTAGAGGCGATACTTCCTTATTGAGCTATTGAAGTTGAAAAAAATGCAACTAGCTAAACCGGAGCAACAGTGGCGTACTTTGGACTGACACGCATATTAAGGATGAGAATAAAGGAAATCACAAAAGGGAAGAAAAAGTGCAGTTTAAAAATTTGTACTTTCTTGACGGCCTGGGCTTGTATGAGAACGCAGGGAAAAGCCATAATATTAGCACAGAATACAAAAAAGTGAAAAGAGGAAACCTGATCAGAAAGAGAATTTTACGAGCAAGACCACTGCAGAAAGAAAAAAAAAACATTCCAATACAGTGGCGGCTGGTACAACTGTGACCACACGGAATAAATGAATGAGTTAAGATAACACACAAAAGGGCATTCAAAGCAAAGAAGCAAGAAAAATGAATGGGTGAGATGGAAAGAAATAAACTGAAAGGACGCGTAGGCTTTCAAGTCGAAGCTTGGCGGATTTTAAAAGGCGATTAGAGTGTCCCAGTGAGCAGGATTCAGAGGCAGGAACATGGGCTTGTTTGAAATGCCAATGCAATCTTGATATCAAGGAAAAATTTATTAGCTAACAATGTTTAGTGTTATATCCTGTTTCGGGGAAGAAGTATTCGAAGAGAACCTAAATTTACCACCACGGGTTGGCCCGTAAATAAACCGCAGCAAGAGCTCTACTTGCCACTTGTACATTTTTGTAATATATGAAACCACTCTCTCTCCCTCTCTTTCTTTCCCTCTCTCTCTCACACACCCACACACACAAAATGTGAAAGAAGTGATCTAACTTCGAAATTAATGAATTCGAGGGGAATTAATTTTTTGTTTCAAGAAGAAATCGAGTACTCATGCCTTCTGCATGTCATGCATGCAACAACACAAGCCAACCTTTGAAACATAGAGGTGATGGCCAGCAATCCAAAGTGTGAAAAGCTGCGTACCGGCGACGATGAGCAAAGACACATGACAACGATCTAGAAACGAACTCCACGGCAAATAAAGTTAACCAAAAAGTAAGAGAAAAAAGGAAAGCTGTTCTAGGCGCTTTGAGGGTTTCAAGCAAACTCTCAGCCTTCCCTCAATATTCTTAGCGACAGAGATAGCTGCCTCGTCTATATCTTTCGCCCACAGTGCGTACAAATAAAGGTATAAGTTTTTTTATTCAGTTTCGTCCAATGAGAAGCAGACTCCAAGTAGGAAATATTGGCGTCACCGTCTTCTTATTCCCCACGGCAAGTCTTTTGAATTAGAAAAAAAAGTAGCAAGGGGGTACAGTAATGCTTCAGCATCTGCATTATCGTCAAACATCGTTTATTCGTTTCTTCCTCTAGGAAGCGACAACATCCGCATGTATCAATGATGACAATTTTTCTGAAGTTACCTGTTATGTGATGGAATGGGCTACCTTCTTGGTACATTGCTTGACGATAGGACAAGAGAAGGGCTCCTTCACGAGCCCTGTATTGACAAATCCACACAACACAAAATACCCGTTCGTTTTGCGTATTTCATTTCGCTATTTTAAACCCAAGTGCATTTTTTATTGCACACCGTCTCAATGCAGCAAGTGTACAACCGTCGCAACGGGTCAGTAAAAGAAAAAAGACGCCGAAATATCACCAAGGCACTTATTGCCTAGTTATGAATAAAAACAGTTAAGTACCGTTTCATCACAGAACGCTATGTGGTTAGGATTGGTACATACTTCGTTCGTCATCATCGTCGTTACAGTGCACACTGCATAGAAAAGGCTTCTCACATATATCTCGCATTTACCCGGTCATGCATCAGCCGAAGACATCTTATTCAGGAGAATTTTCAAATCTTATCCGCACACTCAACTTTCTGCAGCCTCCTGCTACGCTTAAGTTCATTTCAAATCGAGTCCGCTGCTCTTAAAGGCCATCGGTTATCTTCCCTGCGCATCGCGTGCCCTGTCAATGCTGACTACTACGTCTTGATTTCTATTAGGACACTTAACTCTCCTTCGTTCAATGTCCCTCTGCGCGACCTCCTTGCTTCTTAGTGGCACACCCTCAATTTTCCTATGTGTAGATTGCTTCGTTTTCTTCATTCCATTACCAAGTTCTTTTATTCCAGTCCAAAAAAAAAACTTTGTTTCAGATCCGAAACAAGATTCTTTAACAAAGTGTTTAGTATTGCAGAGCAAATGAAACCCAGCTTTAATATTAGAATAGGATTCTGTGACATCCACTAGCGTCAAGCAGCTTTCTATTGAAATTTGCTCCAAAAGATGCCCTCATTTCGTACAAAGTGTCGTATAAAAGCCGTTTATTGCGGCACATAAATTTTTACCTTACTAAAACAATCAAATATCCCAGCGCGTCCGTTCTCGCAGATGTAGTGTCACACTTGTAAATCGTATGTGTACCGTTGTATACCACGTGCAACCTTCAAAGTAATTTCTAATGCCGATCATACGTACAAATTCTGCAAGACAAGGGCGCGTACCGTGCAGCAGTTGAATTCTTAAACGCGAGGATAAAATACTGGAAGCCAACCCGTTCGACAAGAATAAAAGCCCACTCACAAGCGACGCACGTAACGGTTCTCGGCCGTAAGTGACCTAGACTAGCCCTCACCCAACGAGGGAGAAAGAACGGATCAGGTTCCGTAGTACGAGCGGTGAAGAAGAGGGCATATGAGCTTCCCTTATTCAACACGAAGGTATTTGAACCGGTTGAATCCGGAGAATTGCTTACGTCATAACAATTCTCCAATAAGCTGGAAGCTTAGGTGGCTTTCTGTATAAAAGAAACAGTGAGAGCCGCACAAAATCAGAAGCTTCTGCTCCTCCGTTATCAACGCACCGAAGCCATGGTGAGAACCACTGAGTATTTTATTTTCTTAGCGCAGTCTACCCTCGGAATCAGTTCGAATCTTCTCTATCATATACTTGCGTAGGACCATCGGATCGTGTTTCTCCTTCACAGTTTCAAAATCGAAGCTAGTATATGGCTCTAGATTCTGGAGCACCTTGGTGTAGGGGCGATTTCCTGTTTCTAAGGATAGAAAAACAGTTGCTGTCTTCTGACACTGAGGAGCCGTCAACACCTCTGCCAGTCTAAGGATTTGCACAAGATCAAATGAAGCGCTCCTTCCCATTCAATAGTTCTGGCAACAAAAGAAGTAAGAAACCTTCAATAGGGTCCTCTAGAGGATTTCCCAGGACAGCGACAGCTCAAAGCAAAAAAGTATTGTTGCGGCAAGCACCAGCACAGTCAACTCACAGTTGCAGGGATGTACTCGCATCAATAATACCACCTGATTACTTCAAACCAGTGATTAGATGTGGGTGTCGTTTCTTTCAGGTAACACTTATTACAGCGTCGATGCGCGTATCAGGAGAGTTCTGGAAGTGCACTTCGAAGCATTTTCAGATCATCCACGAGAAGTTACAGGGTCAAAACTATTGAGAAAATCCCCTGTGTGTCTCACCGAACAACGTAATCTATTAAGACAAAGTCTCCACATAGATTTTCTCGCAAGTATAGAGTAAACTACAGAAGACTCGATGACATAAAATGAAAACTCAACAACTCAGGAGCGGCAAAGGCAACGCGACCTTCTGAAATAAGAAAAATGCGCTCACGATAGAAACTTGCACCAAAGACATAGCAAGTGCTGTAGAACCTTTTCACTGAATATTTTCTGCCTACATGCCCTTTTCTGCCCATGTTCGCAGTTCCGTGCCTGCATCGTTCTCGCTCTGGCCACCAGCGCCTTCGCTGGCTACGTTGCCGGAGGCTACGGCATCGGCGGCTACGGCCTCGGTAGCTACGGTGGCTATGGCCTGTCCACCTACGGCCTCTCCCACGGCATCGGCTACTCTGGTCTTGGCCTCGGCTACAGCTACGCCCCAGCTGCCAGCTACGCCGTCGCTGCTCCAGCTGTTGCTCGCACTGTGTCCACCTACCACGCTGCCCCAGCCGTGACTGCCGTCCACGCCGCTCCAGCTGTCGCCACCGTCGCCCACGCTGCCCCAGTCGCCACTTACGCTGCTGCCCCAGCCGTGACCACTGTCGCCCACGCCGCCCCAGCTGTTGCCACCTACGCCGCTGCTCCAGTCGCTAGGGTCGCCTACGCTGCTGCCCCAGTTGCCCGGGTCTCCTACGCTGCTCCAGTCGCCACCTACGCTGCTGCTCCAGCTGTGACCAAGGTCGCCACTGTCGCCCACGCTGCCCCAGCCGTTGCCACCTACGCCGCTGCCCCAGTCGCTAGGGTCGCCTACGCTGCTGCCCCAGTCGCCAGGGTCTCCTACGCTGCCCCAGTCGCCACCTACGCTGCTGCCCCAGCCGTGACTAAGGTCGCCACCACCTACGCTGCCCCAGCTGTTGCTACTGTCGCCCACGCTGCTCCAGCCGTCGCCACCTACGCCGCTGCCCCAGCTGTTGCCACCGTCGCCCACGCTGCTCCAGCCGTCGCCACCTACGCCGCTGCCCCAGTCGCCACCTACGCTGCTGCCCCAGCTGTTGCCACCACCACCGTCCACCACGCCCCAGCTGTGGCCACCGTTGCCCACGCTGCCCCAGCTGTCGCTGCCTACCACGCCGCCCCAGTCTACGGCTACGGTGTTGGCACCCTCGGCTATGGTGTCGGCCACTACGGTTACGGCCACGGTCTCCTCGGCTACGGCCTGAACTACGGCTACGGTCTTGGCACCCCATACCACTACGGTGCTCTCCTCCGCAAGAAGTGTAAGTGTTACCGTGTTCTTTTTTAAGAAAGAGCGAAGTCATAAGCAGAGCAACGAGTCCGACGTTTTTAATTGAGGTCTACATCCCTGGCTTCCTTTTCGCATAGCAATCCTAAATTGTGGTAAAAAACCACAGAATGAAGTATCTCGCCTCGTTTATTCTAGACCGCCTGTACTGAGGCGACTCAATTCATAAGGAATTGGCTATCATTTTATTCTTGCATTTCCTATGCACTGTAAGATGGTGACTTGGTGTTGCTTTACTGACTTTTCTTTTGCGTCTTCATTACAGAAGAACTTACTTCTGTTCATCTGAAACTTCATGGACCACTAAGAAGAAATTAGGTTGCCCAGGCCGAAACGCTACTTCGAACTGCGTTGAAAACTGGAACATAAATAAATTATTGAAACAAATCGATAAAAAGTGGTCTGCGTCTGCTTATGGCAATCTGGTGCTTACATCACACTCCTTGGTTGACTCACGGCTATTTTTCCGTGCCCCCTGTTGAGATTTCCTTTCCATTACCACAAGCAGCTGGTAAAGAAGTAGTTGTCGTATTCGCGATTACAGAATCTACTGACATGTAATTTAGATGAGCCCGCGGCTCCTTCTACGTAACGCTGCTTACTCATACTCACTTTTCGACGTAAGGATAATTTTTTTCTGCTTCTATGACGCCTCCTTCTCGTTTTTACGCATCCGTGAGGAAGTGTACATCTGGTCTATTGGCAAAGACGTAATTATTTTGTGTGTGAATTTGCGAAGTTTTGTTTGGGATGGAGGTAAAACAGTGAGAAACAGGATAAGACACAGCAGGGCGGCAGACGACAACGCATGGAGACAAATGTCTCCGTCTGGTGTATGCTGAGGTTGTTCATCGCGGTAAAGATTTACAACTGGTCGACAACTATACCTTCCAAACAGGCATAACTTAGTGCATACAACACCTAAGAAAAATTTATTGTGACTTACAAAAGGAATTCCACATATACCAATATCTTACAAGATTTCACCAAAATTCCATGCGTTGCCTTTCGCGGCTTGTCGCGGTGGCAGTCTTCTTACATAAACAGTACGACGGGCGGCAGATTAATATTTAAGCGCTGCTTATTTTCTGCCACCGCATAACATGTTAATCTAAATTTGAAAGAGCTGTCAGCTAGGGCCGTTACACTTTGTGGCCTAGGCCGCTTCAAAAGGAGATGTTGCGTTTCTTTGAATAACTAATCGTAGTGACAACGGTCTGAATTTTTTCATTGGGACGGACTGGATATTTCCATTCGATTTAGGTTCTAGGTTTTCTCCCGTATGCCTCAGAGGAAGCCACGCTTTGGCGCCACCCACAACATATGTTCCAAAACCGTTTTATTTATATAATCAAATCCTGTTAGCCAGGGTGGGAATGAAATAAGAAAAAAACAAGAACTGGGAGGAAAAAAATTATTCCACACACCATACAGGGTGGGTATACAATAGATTGAACCAAACCAAAAATAACAGAAATAAAGCTCGAACAAGATCGTTTATGCAGTGATGGTAAACCAGACACCCCGTACCAGAACGAATTTCTCTTTAACTGCAATGTTTCTGAGCAAACTGCATAGCTTTCGTTTGTAGCAGTATGGCTGCGCTTGGGTGGATATCAGTGAGTATTTAGTCCCTTATTATCATTTATACAGCATACGTTTCCAACTTTTTAACAAAATCATCTGCAGATGTACTGACAAACAATAGCGGATACAGGTTATTCTAGTGCATTAATGTTTCAGGGATGAAAGAATGCTCAAAAACATCAGCTGTGTACGCAGGTAATAATAGCATGCGGGTGGTTAATACGAGAGGGTAGTGTTCCAGGAGGTCGCAAGTACAAGCCAGAAACCAGGTTGAATTGGTTGCGATACAGCTGGCAGAAAAACTCCAGCCTGGTTACCTTTCTTCTTATGGTTAGTGCTGGAAGCAGCGCCTGAACCAGCAGTGCTGTTACTGATTAGTGGCGTTGGTAAGCAGAAAAAATGAACCGGACTGGAGGCCTTCGAACTCGTTCCAGTTTATCTGTGAGGTAATGTTGACGAGGATTCCAGATTACCCTCGCATATTCCAAGGTTGTTCAGATGATAGTTTTATAAGCTTTAGTTTAACGGCTCAATTATCTTCCTGGAATTTCATTTTGGAAAGCCAGGCTTGCGCATCGTTAAACCGCAAATAAGGTTAACATGCTCATTGGTGTCCAGCTTGTTAGGAATGGTGACGACAATATAGTGCAGTTCGGTGACGTAGTTACTGCAGGACACTAGTTTATACCAAAGTTGTTTTTTTCTTTTCGTGGCAAAAACAGGACTTTTGAACTGCCTACCACTGCAGTCGCTCTTAAATCGAGATTTCTTTGACATTGTGAAATACTCTGAGGTACTGGTAAGAACATACTGATAGGAAATACGAGGGGGTACCCAAAAGAATCCGAACTAATTTTTTTGGTCGGCAAAGCTTCTGTGGTACCGCGTTTTGCGACTAGGAGCGCATAGAACGAACATTCCAGAGTCAGTAAGCCGAATGCCGTCGCTGAAGGAGGTCAGACTAGTATAACCAGAGGTTTAGAGTGACGACAGTTTTTTGTGAATGTCGTTTTTGCAATGGCTGATTGTCGTGAACCGCGTGCGCCGGTGACATTCTGATTTTTTCTCGGAAAAAGTGGAACGGAAACTTAAAATATTAAGAAAAACGTATAAGGACGATGTATGAGGAGAACGCAAGTGTTCCTGAATCAAATCCTGAATCAAATCCTGAATCAAAGCAACAATCATGCCAATGGAAAACTTCAAATTCACCTCGCCCCAAGAAAGCTCGTCAGGTGAAGCCAAACCTCAAAACAATGCTGATTTGTTTTTCGACGTGAGAGGAGTCGTCCATTCAGAATTTGTTCCGCAGGGTATGACAGTTAACCTGGCTTTCTACTCGGATGTTTTGAAAAGATTGGGCAACAGTGTGCGGTGGAAGCGGCCTGATTTGTGGCGGTCGGGTGACTGGTTTTGCCATCATGGCAATGCCCCTGCTCACACAGCCCTGTCTCTATGACAATTTTGGACCAAAAATGGTATGACCCCTGTTCCTCAACCCTCATACTCACCATCCGACCTTGCCCCGTGCGACTTTCTTTGTTTCCTAGAATGAAAAGACAGATGAATGGAAAGCGTTTCGCTGGTGTTGCTGAGGAGAAGAATAAAAAAAACAGAGGCACTGTCAAGCATCACAAAAGGTGAATTTAAACAATGTTTTGAAAAATGGAATGAAAGATTCGACAAGCGTACCATTGCAAGTGGAGAAGACTTTGAAGGAGATTGACGTTCTGTGCTTAAAATGTGAACAAATAAGTTGAAACAAAAATAAGTTCGGTTTCTTTCGGGTAACCCCTCGTATCTACAGACCATCTGATGCATGACGAAACCGCGTTTTTTTAAGTTTGTCGTGCGCTTGATCCCAATTGATTAAAACTGCCGTAGGAAGTCAGTGGGGTGCGTTTTCGACAATAAATAGCACACAACTACGCTCGTCTCACCGGATGATCTGCGGGTATTTTGATTATGAAAATGAAATTCGCGTATGTGCTGGAAAACTGCGCTCGTAAACCGCTTCCCGTCAAAAAATGCACTTGTCCCGAATTTCTCGGTAACATGTTTCCTGCCATTTAATTGAAATAGAACCCAGACTGGGCCTTCAATTACTCATGGCCGTTTTTCTTCCAAAGGAAGGGGAACATAACCTAAAAATGACATTTGCACAACACGGTCCGTGCCACGCCTCCCTGCGCAGTACGAAAAGCCAGTGCGTCAACACGCATGTCTACTTCGCGCTGCAGACGATCGAGTCACGCAATGCTATATACGTACACACTACAGATAAACGGATTCTCGGATCCAACCACCGCTACAATCGCATTTTATATTTCGTATATAAAATAAACACAGCCGTTAGTATCTTGTCATGCGCCACGCAGTGGCGAAATACATGAACCAGAGAGTTGTCCCGAGTTCCTGGTAGCGCATTGGTCTGTGTATTTACAGTGCGCAGCTGCAATGTGGACGCAAACGCTAGTCCGGCTAAACGGATTTGCCTTATGCTTTGGTAAACCCTCCTGTCATCGGCACAGTATGTCGTAACTAAAACTACTCCTATTCTGTGGCTAATAAGAAAGAATGTTGCCCAAAGAGGCACAGAATTGGTTCACGGATATGCGCCTGGTACGTTCGTGCAGTCCCGGACTGCATGGCTCATTCGGGGCCTCGGATTAGTGCTATAATCTTGTAGGAAAGAGGTAGGCGATTGTGTTACAGCTACCGCTATCACTGTGTCGCCCAGGCGACAGGCGTAACGAGTCGTTGCTTTTTCTGCCCTGCTGCACAAGTGGCTGAAGATTATATCTGCGTTCGCAGCGTATCGCGCATTACAACCTAAATCACTAAGATCACTATTATATTAGGCATACTGTCGCTTTAGTTGGGGAGCGGTTCCAGCCTTGGGAACAAGCAAAAAGTACTCTTCTTTCACTATTTTTGACGATGATCGAAATCTCTTGGCGGCGCAGCACAAAATGACGCCAACCAACCAGTTACAGTGGTTTGACATCTGACGAGAAAATGCACCCTCTAACGCTAACAAACAGGCTAAAGGAATTGTGTCTTAAACTGGTGTTTCTCCGCGAATAGCTTATATATTGCAAATTCGGGGATATGGTCAATAATTTACCCGTTTCTAAAGTATCTTAATGATTGGCCGTTTGAGTACCCCGTTGGAATGCTAAGGATGCGATACGCCACGTCCATCAACCTTTGGCAGAAATACTTCAAACAAGCATTTGAGATATTCATTGTAATTCGTAGCAATAAAAGTAAGCAAAAGTGCTTACAGGCATGGGCATCGCACGCATGGAGAGTATCGACGGTACATGTATCTTCGATACCATCCTCCAATACATTCTTTGTGTCTTTGTCTGGTATCACTTGCAAAAAATAAAGTATCGGAGCATCAGCATCGGAAATACACTTATTGAGTACCGCGTACATAAACGATGCTCGATACCGAAAATTCCGAGAACAGAAAGACAACATCTGAACAGCAGGAAACTAAACAACTGCCACTCGAGAGTTCTAAATAATTTGAAACGGCTGAAAACCCGGCTTTTCAAGTTCTTCGTGAAACTGCCAAATGCCCCAGCGAGTTTTTTTATTATTGTTGTTGTTTTTCCCGAGTTGGACGAAGTCACGCTGTCCACTTCTTCGGTCGCTCCCGTGTGTAGAGGTCCCTCCTCACCCCTTGCAGGGTACCCAGGTGGCATTGTCGTTATTTTTATTTAATTTTTGGTCTGCTGCAAGTAGGAGGAATCTTCGTTTGGAAGAGGGACGGTATACCCTAGCTACTTTTGCCAAGTGTCTTCGCGCAAGAAGAAAGCTGGCTTGTACACATCACGGCTTCCCACGATAACTAGAAGACACCACTAAACCATGCATCAGTAGTTATTACTGCGTGTAGGTTGTCGAAACAGCTGCACTAATGCCACCGAAAGCGGCCAGAAATGAAATTTTAACGCTGCGATGACAGGTAAGAGCTGACATGGAAAACAGGTTGGAGAAGCATTATTTCAAAGGCGCTGGTTAACTATCTTGTCAAGCCAAATCTTCGTCACCCCTGTGCTCAATTTTAAACAGTCCTTTCATGGTATTTGTTGTGCTCAACATTGGATGCAATGACGGCCTACTCCATGCGCAAGACAGATCCGTATAACATGTCCTTGCGCTTATTCACAAACACTGCACATATGGGCTTACACCAACCCCTGAACTTGCCGTTGCAGGTTGGCGTTGCAGGTTGGCGTTGCAGGTTGGCGTTGCTCGTCCGTTATGATTCGCGGGTTTGTAGATCGCTAAATGAAATAGAATTACGCATGCGATAAAGAAGCCATCCGCAAAAGAAAATCTCGGCTTTAATACGACGCCATACTTAAGGTCTTTCATTTTAGCCACCCACTTCCCGTAAATCTCCGAAAGCACTGCTGTACTGAAAACATAGCCCGGCACTTCGAACTCGTGTTTCGCCTTGAACAATTTACAAAGGCGGGCAGAAATATTGTTTTCGAAATACGCGTCAACATATTCTAGAGGCTGATAGCCACAGAGCAGCACGCTGAGGTTATATTGAACCCATGACTGCAGTTCTTTAGCTGACCTGGCGTTTAAATGTCTCTCTCATTAAGGAGAATCGCTCGTTTTCAATATGCGCGTAGGAAAAAAATAACAGGCGTCAGATTATAACTCAGTTGGTGGACAAATGCCCCCGTGCCTCAGGGTTTCCCTCTTTCTCCCAGATGAAGTCATAGAAAATTTGTCGTTCAAGTCTGTGACAGTTTCTCATGACCATTGAGATGCGGAGCTCAGCTTCCGTCGTGACGTCCGATGTTCTCAATACTCGTTAAGTCTTCTAGCAGCTACGATTGCTAAGGCAGCTTTGTCGACGGCGTCATATGAGCGAGGTCATACATCCGCCATGTCAATATGCTGTAGGTGTTTGCAGCGCACACGAAATAAGGACGGACAGAAAAGGGAACGAAACAGAGCGCTATCCCTTTTCTGTCCGTCCTTGTTTCGTGTGCGCTGCAAACACCTACAGTATGAAAAACCAACTAGCCCAAGAAAAGACGATATCAATATGCTCAGCGCTTTTGAACTGTATTCGAAGAATCAAGTCGTCCGAAAAAATTGTTACTATTTTAGGAGATTCTCTCGCGCAATGAATGGCTGGGATTTTCTATTTGATAACCTACAGGACCTTCTTCACTAGGAAGACAAACTACAAGATATATTCACTGCACTGAAACTGGAAGTGTTCCCTCAAAGGAAGTTTCTCTTCTTGCCCCAATATTACGATGTCGTGCAACCGAGAGCGTATGCATTGTCTCTAGTCAAAGTTGAAGCTGACTGCTTTGATGGGGAACTGCTGGCAAGTCTGCTAAGAGTCAAATCAAAGTTTGATGGTAAAGCCCAGGCAGACTACGTCTACTGTAGACCAATCACTTTTGGACGAAGTTAGGGATGGTTTTCGACAATCAGGTTCGACCACCTTTGGCAGCTGAAACTTACTGAAAAGGATGCAGTATTTTCGGCTCTTCATCGCTATTTCCAGTTGCGATGTCTGCGAACAGGAACGGAAGACTTGCGCCATCGTGCTCAGGAGCTTGCAGAACAGGTTGTTGCTGTCTTGGTTAGCACGGCTAAGGTCATGCACTCTTAAACACAATGGTGAACTTGTTCTTCTTGGGCTGCGGAAACATATGCAGCATTTGACGCATTCTTTCCGTTTGGAGCCGCCAGTGCAACAAGAAGCCGTAGCTTTCCATAGGCGCTTGTGAAATTTGAGTTTCTGAACTACCTCCTAGATCTCGAGTACACGTGACCAGGCTTCACTCTTATTAGTTTATAAACAGCAGCTTCATCAAGTAGCACACGGTAAAGTACTCATCTGCTCCTCTCAAAAAACTGTTTTCAATTTATTTGCTTATATCAAAGCCCAATCGCGGTTCTCTTTCCGACCGGCGGTTCAAGCAAATGCTGTTGCTTAAGACTGCTAAGTGAAGGTAAGATAGTAAATACAGAGATTAGAAAGACTATTTTAAATTTTGATTTCGTTTTCATTTCATATTTCGTTTCATCGGTTTCCCCTAATAAATAATTTCAGTCATTTTATTTTTGTTGCCGTCATCCCAGTTTTATATGCAGAACAACTTTCAACTTGAAAATTCTGTGCAACTCATGGCCGGAAAAATAGTTTATCGGCTTTCCCAAACTTGAGAGATGGCACCTTTCAGCACAGGGCAACGGCAGAGGCGCAGGCAGCATATAACGAATAAAGAGCATCAAAAAAATTTTAAAGCTTTTATGATTGTAGTTGAATGGTCCCTGACAACTTCGCGGCAAGAACATCAGCTTGAAAAAAATGATTTTTTTAGTCTGCTAACTATAGACCACGCCGCGGTGGCTGAGTGTTAACGGCGCCCGGCGGCTGACCCAAAAGACGCGAGTTCGATCCCGGCCGCGGCGGCTGAATTTCAATGAAGGCGAAATTTTAGAGCCCTGTGTACTGTGTGATGTCGGTGCATGTTAAGGAACCCCAGGTGGTCGAAATTTCCGGAGCCGCTCACTACGGCGTCCGTGAAAGCCTAGGTTGCTTTTGGACGTTACACACCAATAAACCAATAAACCAAACCAAATATCGATCCTCATTTTCTTTTCCTAGTCTGCTCAGTTAAATATGGCGTGAGTTCTGCAATACCTATAACGGCGTAAAGCTTTATAGCCGAGTTTTCTGCAGATGGCTTGTATCTTGGAGTCCTTCAATGACTTCTTCTACCCAGCGGTAATGCCTGCCGAGGCGCTCATTTACGCAAGGCTGGGAAAGGAACTGAAGCATGCATGGCAGAACATTGTGGTCCGCGCGAGAGATGCAACCCTATCTTCGATGGCTGTCGGATTGTGTCTTTCCACAGGGTTCACCTGACGCGGGAGATATACGGGGTGAGGAAGATTCTTAGATATTGCCCTGCTTATTTAAGCACTCAATTAACAGCTTTCACTCTTTAAAGATTTAAAAATTGCCGGGCGCAGAAACGATATGACAGGGGTGGGTGAGTTTTTCCGAAGGCGTGGCTTTGCAATTGCCTTTTTCATGTTCTTGGATTATGATTCTTATTCTGAAAACCTATATTGTAAGCACAACATGCGACCTTCGTCTTCACCTGTACATATCCATCATCATCGCTCAAAGCACAACATGCGATCTTCGTCTTCATCTGTACATATCCATCATCATCGATCATCTTCTTCTTCGAAGGGTTGGTCGCCATACTTGCGGGTGCCATTAAAGCTCGCTCCATCCTGCGCTCTGTCTCCTGTCTCACAAGTGGTGGAGTGTGCTCTCGATCCCTGCGTCCTCTCCGCCGCCAGACTGCAGCTACGTTCCGGTCGCCACCTGCTCGTACCATCCGCACCGATGGATACCGCCAGCGACAACACCACTCGTACTCCCGGTGGGCCCCCCGTTCTTCTTCCTCTCGATTCGAACCGTCTGGAGCCAGCCATGATGAGCCAACCCGGTTCTTCCCAATCTTCTGGACACCCCACTTGGACCATCACCACACTCCAGCGCGAGCCTCCCATTTTTGCTGGTCTTCGTGGGGACGATGTCGAGGACTGGCTCGACCAATATAACCAGGTCAGTGCCTATAATCGTTGGGACTCAGCGATGAAACTTGTAAACGTGTCGTTCTACCTCACTGCCGTGGCCAAGACTTGGTTCGTCAACCACAAAGATGCCATCCCGGACTGGGCTCACTTCTCGGCACAGATACGACAAATCTTTGGCACATCTGGTGCAAGCCCCGCTGTCTACAAAAAAAAGCTAGATACGCGCGTTCAGCTACCCTGTGAGTCCTACACATCCTACATTGAAGACGTGCTTGCCCTGTGTCGACGTGTCAACAGCGCTATGTCAGAGAACGATCGGGTACGTCATCTTCTGAAAGGGCTTGGGTCATTTGCCTTCAACACGCTTGCTGCTCAGAATCCAACGTCAGTCCAAGACATCCGAACAACTTGCCATCGTCTTGACGACCTTCAGTCGCTTCGATTAAAAGACACCTGGGACACCCCAGTTTCACCCGACGTGGACTTACGCTCCCTCATTCGCTCCGTTATCCGGGAGGAACTGCACGGCTCCACCTTTCCGCCAGTTGATTCCCACCCGCCTCCAGCCCCGTCGTCCTCGCCTTTGCGTGATCTCATCAAAGACGAGCTCGCTTCGGTCACTCGCCCCTTGGCTGCGGAACCACCTGTACCGCGTTTTGTGCCTACCTATGCCCAGGTTGCTGCGACGCCTCCTGCTGCTGTTTACCCGTCACATCCACAGCCCGTCCAGCAAACTCCGGTCTCTGTGTCCCCGAGCCCCGCTATGTGTCCTGTTTGGAGTCCGCCTCCACGTCGGCCGGTGTGTCACTACTGCGGAATTCGAGGGCATGTTGCCCGTGTGTGCCGTCGCCGTCAACGCGACGAGCGCGAGTGGTACCCAGACTTTCGCAACGGAGCTACGTACTCGTCGCCTGCTTACCGTCCGGCGTTTGCCTCCAGTCCTCCTCGTCGCCCATCGTACGCGGACTTCTCCCAAGACGCTCCGCACTCGTCGTACGCTTACCGCCCACCGTTTGCTGACCATACCAATTATCGTCCCTCCTATCCCTCTACCTCTCCGGACCGCTCCTCGACCGACAGGCCGTCGCGCCGCCGCTCCCCATCGCCTTTCCGCCGCTCGTCGTCGCCTCTACGTCCCCCATCCTCCCAGACAACTGGCCACACGGAAAACTAAATTGTGCAGTTTCCGGAGGTAAAACTGCACCACACGCCGCCCTCTCAATTCCTCCTGCACAGCCATCGAACATGTTAACCGTTGACATTGAAGGCACTGTAGTAGAAGCATTGATCGATACGGGCGCCGCCATTTCTGTAATTAGTTCTGATTTATGTTCTCGTCTTCGCAAGGTGCGCACCCCTTACAGTGGTCCTTCTCTCCGTGCTGCCAATGATGAATCAATGCGCCCTTCCGGATTGTGTACGGCACGAGTCACTATCGACGGCATCCTGCACTACATAGTATTTGCTGTGCTTCCCTCCTGTGCTTATCCCCTCATCCTCGGCTGGGACTTCCTCCACTCTGCGCAAGCTGTAATTACCTGCTGTCCCCCTACTCTACAGGCTTCTGAATCCGACCTTTCTGCCGTTTCTGTCCTGCCTTCTCATCATCTGGTTACCACCGCTGATCATGTACTTTACCCCGGCTGCGAAGATGTCCTCTCTGTTGCTTCTGCCCACGTCAACGCTGGGGACGTTTTCGTCACACCAAGCCCCCGTCTTCTCTCAAGGGGCATCTTTCTCGTCGCGTCCCTGCTCCGCTTCACCAATGGGTCTTCACTACTGACTGCCTTCAACACTACGCCGGAACCCATTCTTCTGCGTCAAGGCACAGCCATCGCTTCTGTGGATACCACTCAACCTGTGGCCGTTCTTTCCTCTGCCCCATCAAGATTCGCTCTTTCGACCCCTGCCTCTGCCTCTGCATCTATTTCAGCTGCTATCAGCCCCGGTCTCACCCCGACTCAAAAAGATCAATTGCTTGCCGTCTTGACCAAGCATGCCGCTTTCTTCGATACCCAGGCAACAACCTTGAGCCAAACCACCGCAACTAAGCATCGCATCTACACAGATGGTTCGGGCATCATTCGCCGTCGCCCGTATCGTGTGTCTTCTAGTGAGCGCAAGGTTATTCAAGATAACGTAGCCGACATGTTCAAGCGCCACATCATACGCCCTTCTTCGAGTCCTTGGTCTTCGCCTGTTGTGCTGGTTCAAAAGAAGGATGGCTCAGTACGCTTTTGTGTTGACTATCGCGCCCTTAACAAGATCACTAGAAAAGATGTTTATTCGCTGCCTCGGATTGATGACGCCCTCGACTGTCTCCAAGGTGCACAATTTTTCTCTAGTCTCGACCTAAGATCCGGATACTGGCAAATACCTATGCATGAGGCCGACAAGGAAAAAACTGCTTTCGCCACTCCCGACGGATTATACGAATTCAACGTTATGCCGTTCGGCCTATGCAATGCTCCGGCCACGTTCGAGCGCATGATCGACACCGTTCTCCGAGGCCTGAAGTGGAAAACGTGCCTATGCTACCTCGACGACATAGTCATTTTTTCTTCGACTTTTCTGAACACCTTGTTCGTCTGGATGAAGTATTAAGCGCACTTTCTGAGGCCGACCTTCAGATAAACACCAAGAAATGTTGCTTTGCTTCCACTTCTATCAAGGTACTCGGTCACGTCGTTAGCCAGAAGGGTGTAAAGCCTGATCCCGACAAAGTGGCTGCAGTTTTGCATTTTCCTCGCCCATCGCGCGTCAAAGACCTGCGCAGTTTTCTGGGGCTAGCGTCATACTTCCGGCGCTTCATACGCAACTTTGCCTCTATTGCGGCCCCTTTGCATAAGCTCCTCTGCGCTGACCAGCCGTTTGTTTGGTCTGAGGCCTGTGAGGTCGCTTTTACTACCTTAAAGAAGGCTCTCACATCTGATCCGATACTAGCACATTTCGACGACAATGCTCCAACGATTTTACACACGGACGCCAGTGGACACGGCATTGGTGGAGTTCTTCTGCAGCGGCAGCACTCTTCGTGCGAGCAAGTCATCGCCTACGCCAGTCGTACACTGACTGCAGCGGAGCAGAACTACACGATAACTGAGCAAGAGTGCCTCGCTGTTGTCTGGGCCATTCAGAAATTTCGCCCTTATTTGTACGACCGCCAGTTCACAGTTGTCACTGATCATCATGCCCTGTGCTGGTTGTCCTCGCAGAAAAACTTGTCCGGCCGCCTCGGCCGCTGGATTCTCCGTCTCCAGGAATATGACTTTACCGTCACCTATAAATCGGGCAAGAAACACCAGGACGCCGATGCGCTATCTCGTTGTCCCCTCGCCCAAACCCAACCTCCGCATCCGCAACCCGTGTCCTCCGCATCCTCAAACTGCCAAACTACCCCTTCGACGGCTATTTCAATCTTGACCGCCGCACCCATTGACTTGATGCCAGCTCCCAGTCTTGGCGATCTCGCCTCAGCGCAGCGAGCCGACCCTTACTGCCGGACTCTTATCGACCGTCTGAGCGGTGCTACGCGGCCACCAAATGCCCGCCTACGTCGCCAACTTAATTCTTTCAAGCTAGTCGACAACATCCTTCTTTGGCACAATTACAGCCCCTTCGGTGACTCATGGGTGCCTGTCGTACCCCGTTCTCTTCGCCGAGACGTTTTGCAGGCCTTTCATGATGATCCCCCGGCTGGCCACTTAGGCTTTCAGAAAACTTATGACCGCATCAAGCGCCGTTTCTTTTGGCCTGGCCTCTCAACCGCTGTTGGAAAATATATTGCGTCTTGCATCTCTTGCCAACGTCGTAAACGGAGCACGTCTGCCCCTGCGGGCCTTCTACAGCCTCTCCCCTGTCCTTTCTCTCCTTTTGAAGTCGTTGGGATTGACCTCTACGGTCCCTTACCATTAACACCAACGGGCAACCGTTGGATCGTCACTGCCATCGACCACTTAACTAGATACGCTGAAACGGCCCCTGTTCCTTCCGGCTCTGCTTCAGAGATCGCCCACTTCTTCCTGAACGCCATCCTTCTGCGCCATGGAGCTCCTCGTGTCCTTATTAGTGACCGCGGCAAGTCCTTCCTCTCCAGCATCCTTGCCGAAGTTCTTCACGCCTCCAGAACCGTGCACAAAACCTCTTCAGCTTATCACCCTCAGACCAATGGGCTCACAGAGCGCTTTCATCGCACGCTGTCCGATATGCTAGCCACCTACATCCAGCCCGACCACACCAACTGGGACACCATGCTTCCCTTCGTTACCTTTGCATACAATAGTGCCGTGCAAAGAACCACCAACTTCTCCCCATTCTTCCTTGTGTATGGACGTCAACCTACCTTCACCCTCGAAGTGTCTTTCTTCTCCGCCCCCTCAACCTCTTCCAGACTCTCTCACGAACAGTTTACTTCTCGTCTTACCTACTGCCGTGCCATTGCCCGCCTGAATACCGACGCCTCCCAAGCCTCCCGGAAAAACACCTATGCTCTCTCCCACCGTGCCATATTTTTTCACCCTGGTGATGAGGTACTGCTGTGGACTCCAGTGCGTACCCCGGGATTGTGTGAAAAATTTTTGAGCCGTTATATTGGTCCGTATACTGTACTCGAACAAACGTCCCCGGTGAACTATCGCGTTGCCCCTGTTCATCCTGTTAATGATCGTCGTTGCCGAGGTGCCGAGATTGTTCATGTTTCACGCCTCAAACCCTTTGCCCGTCGCCCTACTGTGCTCTAATCTGCGCCCGGGCCGGTCGCTTTCGTACGCGAGGGGAGAAAGTGTAAGCACAACATGCGACCTTCGTCTTCATCTGTACATATCCATCATCATCGCTCAAAGCACAACATGCGATCTTCGTCTTCATCTGTACATATCCATCATCATCGATCATCTTCTTCTTCGAAGGGTTGGTCGCCATACTTGCGGGTGCCATTAAAGCTCGCTCCATCCTGCGCTCTGTCTCCTGTCTCACAATATTTTTATTGCGAAAGCAATACTGCTCACAGTTTGAGCCCTTCAGCGTAGCACGGCGGTGGACACGTTTGACCTTTAGCGTGACCTTAGACGTGACGTCACACTAGCTGCGAAAAACCAGTGCCCCAGCTTGGCTCGTCAGTGTAGCGCGGCGGTAGACACGGCGGGCGGTGAGCCTCTCGCTTCTCCCACTAGAGGCGCTGCGGTAGGAGTGACGTCACACCATCTGTGAAAGAAAAAAGATGCCTAGGCTTAGCTTGGTTAAGCCTAGAATGCGTTGCATATTTTTTTTTTGAGGGCGAGGTATTGCTTGGCGGCACTCGATTTTCTCGCCAATATTTGGTTATACTTGGATTTACTCGGTAATACTTGGTTTGGCTATTTTAATTCTTGGTCATTCTGTGTGCAAGTACCAGCGCCCCTAACGGAAGGAGCGGGAGTCAGGTGGTGGCTGCGGCCGCGCGCGACCACTCGAGTTGGGGCCCAGCTTTTCCTCCGGCTGTCGTGACGTCACGTCACGTGGTTGCGCTCAAGGTCAATGGTGGCTGCCCGGCCGCGCCCAAGGGCTGGACTGAGTGATTGCAATATGCAACGCATAAAAGGGCCCCGGCTCGGCTCGTCAGCGTAGAGCGGCGGTAGACACGGCGGTCGGTGAGCCTCTCGCTTCTCCCACTAGAGGCGCTGTGGTAGGAGTGACGTCATACCAGTTGTATAAACACAGCTCCAGCTCGTGCCGTCGGCGAGGAGGTGGGGGAGAGATCGCGGCTTCGGCCGCTTATCTGTTTTTTCAGCAGCGTCCGCGTCGGCGGACGCGGTTGTTGCTGCGATGCGCGTCTTTCTTTCCTCTTTCCTCTGATCCTTTAACTCTTTTCTATCTGCACGTTACAGCGGTGGTGGCTCGGCTGAGCCAGTTGGCAGGCCCGTGCACTTTCCTTTTCATTCTCCTCTCAGTCACAACAACAACTACCGTCGGCGAGGGAGGCATTCGGTTTGTAGCCTTCGGGCTGCGGCCGTGTATCTATTTTTTCAGCCAGCGTCTGTTCCGGCAGACGCGGTTGTTGCGACGCGCGTCTTTTCTCTTTTACTCTGTCCTCTTATCTTTCAACTCTTTTCTATCTGCACGTGGCAGCGGTGGTGGCTCGGCTTGAGCCAGTTGGCAGGCTCGTGCACTTTTCATCCTTCTCTCAGTCGCAACCAACCAACTGTGCCGTCGGCGCAGAGCGGCGGTAGACAGGGCGGATGTGGGCTGGAGAAACGGATGAAGTTGCTTTCGCAATTTCCAGTCTTAACCAAGCTGAGCCTCTGCCAATTTTTTGGGATTCTTTCAATCACGCAAGGCAGTGCTGCTTGATGTGAAGGGTTGTCCACACGCAGCGAAAAAAATTTCAGGGGGCATTTTGGCTCTCTAAAGTGCTGCAAGGCGAAAGCGTTTCCTGGCGCACTGTTTGTTTTTATTTACTTTTTTATTTTTCATATTGTTTTTTTATTATTTTTGCCCGTTTTCCTAATTTATTGTTTTTATTATTTTCATATTATCTCCATCTTATTTTTATTTTTGTTTATTTCCTTCTTTTCATTTTTTGTTTTCTTGATTATATTTCTTTACTCTTTTTGTTTTATTTATGAAACCCATGCATTCACTAGATGCACCTTTATTCATGCTCGAACCTTCAGCCTTCCTGGCAGAGTGGTAGCGTCTCCGCTTCAAATTCCCACCCTCGGCGCAGTTTTTTATTGCGAAAGCAATACTAGTTGCACTTTCAGCCCGTCGCGTAGCGAGGCCGGTAGCTACCAAATTAGCATATTGGATTGGATTGGAATGGATTGTATAACCGATGCATCACGACAAGTCTAACCACAAGCCCCACCACCAGCTACACTACCAGCTGAACCATGGCGTAGCTACGGATATTGCTTTCGCAATTACTGGGCTTAACCAAGCTAAGCCACAGCCATTTTTTTTGTAGTAACGCTGAAACATGGACAAATCTGCCGACACGGCTGCCGACGCGTCTGCTAACGACAGTATGAGGCATTAAAGGCTTTTGCCTTAAAAGCCTCGATACCGCTTCTAGCTCTATGTCGCCAGTCTCCGGCAAAGGCGCTTTGGAAAGCGTGTCAGCCGCGATCAGTTCTTTCCCAGGTATACGAGGTCTGTTAGAAAAATATCCGACCTTTTGCCGAAGAAAAAAAACTGGCAAAACTGGAGCTTTGGAAACCTAATCATCTTCAAAGTAGGCTTCTTGGGACTCCACATAGTTCTTCCAGTGGTGCTGCCATTGTTGGAAGTATTCCGAAAAGGCCCTTTTCGGAATGGAGTTTAGCTCAGATGTCGTTGCAGCCATAATGTCCTCTCTTGTCTGAAATCGCGCTCCTTCCAATGGCCTCTTGATTTTGGGAAACAGCCACAAGTCACAGGAGGCCATATCAGGAGAGTAAGTAGTCTGTTGAACTACAGCAGTCTGGTTTTTCGCGAAAAAAGTGTGAATTTAGTGCGAGGAATGTGCAGAAGCATTGTCGTGATGGATGCGCCAATTTCCTGTTGACCTCAACTTCGGCCTCTTGCGCCGCATATCACCACGCAGGCGACGGAGGACATCCCTGAAGTATTCTTTTAGTCAATGTTTACTTTGTGGGGTGCGTACACGTGGTGTGCCACACAGAGGGAGACAAAGAAAGCAGTCAGCATCACTCTGACATTGCTGCGCACTTGGCGGGCTTTCTTTGCTCTTGGTGACGTGGAATGCTGCCTTTGTGACGACTGGGATTTGGTTTCCGGGTCGTACCTGTACACCCAAGACTCGTCACCAGCGATTATGGTGTTGATGAAGTCGGGGTCACTGTTTGTGGAATCCAGCATATCCTGTGAGACTTCAACACGAAGCTGCTTTTGCTCCACCGTGAGCAGCTTCGGCGCGAATTTCGCCGCATCTTTCTCCATGGCCAAATTTTCGGTGATAATGGAATGTTCAGAAAAATTGGTGATGTCCACCTCTTCCACAATTTCTCGGATAGTCACACGATGGTCCCGCGTCACCACAGCGTTCACTTCGGCAATGACCTGGTCATTTCGGCATGTTGATGGCCGACCGGAGCGTGGCTCTCTGTGCACCGATGTGCGGCCGTCTTTAAACCAATCGTACCACTGCTTAATCTGTGTCCTGCTCATAGCATTGCCACCGAAAGCCGTCTGAATATTCCTAATGGTTTCCACTTGGCTGTCGCCTAGTTTCTGGCAAAATTTGATGCAGTAGCGCTGCTCCTGCCGCTCCGCCATTTTCCTTGCAATAAAAAACCGACGAGAGCACTGCGCACTGCCTCACTCAAACGCTGCGTGCCAGTGACTGACCCTATCGGCCGGCGAGAAAAAATTTGTGCATGCGCACGAAGGCTCAAGGTAGCCTGGTGCAAGCGTGATTGTTTCAAATCCCTCAGGTGTTCGTAAAAAAAAAATAAAGTCGGATACTTTTCTAACAGACCTCGTATATACCACTTCGTACTGGTGCCTCATCATTCGCATTTTAAGTTTTTCTAGCCGCGGTGCAAGGTCATCGACTTTTTAAGCTGGAAGCCTTTAATGCCTCATCGCTGTAAGCAGGAGCTGTCGACAGAAATGTTACGCTTTTCAATTGGTCGAAATGCTCATCAAATCACAGCGCGCGAATTTCAAGCGGGGCCGATTGTACTTTGGCTAGTAGCCATGCAACCAATTAAAGGGATGGTATAGTGATGCTTCAAGAAAAAAAAATTCAGGAAGGCACTTTGTTCACCTAAAGTGCGCTGAGGCGGAAGTTTTAAGCGCGGTGTTGCTGCTTGTGTCACTGATGTGTGGTTAAGGTGTTAAGCTTCGCCTCCAAGTGTGGAAAGCGACAGCGTCTTGCAACGCTGCCAGGGAGTCCGCACAAAGTCATCGCCCGTTTGGTTCTACGCCTTGCTCCTCGGTAAATTGGTTTTTGAGGAAAGGAAATGTATCTCTCTCGCATATCTCGGTGCACACCTGAACCTCACCGGAAGAGAAGGGAGCAAGATGGGAGTGAACAAAGACATCGTATTCACTACACGCGCCTTTGTTCATTCTACAGACACACAAACTCCCTTCACCCCTTAACCTAGCCCATTATCATCCCTCCTTTCCGGCATGCACTCTATGCCCAGAACCCTTCGCCTCTTCCCTCCACATCATTTCCCTCTGCCCGGCGGACCCTCCCCCGCGGGACCTAGAGAACCCCAAGACCTGGGAGGACTGGGAGACCCTGCTGCGCTCGGAGGACCCGGCCGTGCAGACCATCGCCACCGGCCGTGCTGCCAGTGTTATGGTCCTTCGGAACATAAACACTTGAGTGCAATGGGGTCGTGCGGGGACCGTGGGGCGTGCCCCGAATTCCTGTGTAAAAAGTTTTCTCTCTCTCTCTCTCTCTCTCCCTCTCCAAACCATCGAGCTGACATTGCGAAGTGGTTAGCGTGCTCGTCTCACCCTACGGAGAACCTGGTTGATTTTATTTTATTGCGAAAGCAATACTGATCGCAGTTTGAGCCCTTCACGTCATCCCAGCGGTGTAACCATGTTTGACCTTTAGCATGACCTCCGCTGTGACGTCACGCCAGACGGTGAGAGACAGAGCCCCAACTCGTCTCGTCGCGGTCATCCCAGCGTAACCACGGTGCGCCGAGCAGCACCTGCGCGCAGCTGCTGCAAAACATAAAAATATAAAATAAAAAAATTAAAAAACAAAAGAATAACAGAAAATAAAATAACGGAATGAAATAAAAAATGACAATAATATTAAAGAAACCAAAAAATAATGAAATATAAAATAACAAAAAGGGGCAAAATAAAAAAAAACAAAAAATTAGAAAAAGGAAAAAATAAATAAGAAACAATAAAAATGAAAAAGAACGAAAGAAAAGCTGAGCATGGTGGCAATTGCCACCACCCCGTTTAAAAGGGGGCGCTCCCATCCATCCATCCATCCATCCAGCCATCCAGCGACCCACCCACCCACCCATTCATCCATCCATCCATCCATCCACCCACCCACCCACCCATCCATCCATCCATCCATCCATCCATCCATCCATCCATCCATCCACCCACCCATCCATCCATCCACCCACCCACCCATCCATCCATCCACCCACCCACCCACCCACCCATTTATCCATCCATCCATCCATCCATCGATCCATCCATCCATCCATCCATCCATCCATCCATCCATCCATCCATCCATCCATCCATCCATCCATCCATCCATCCATCCATCCATCCATCCATCCATCCATCCATCCATCCATCCATCCATCCATCCATTCAGTGGTTATCTGCAGCCTCGGCCGCCGGCTTTGGCCGCGTAGCTCGCAGCTTCTAGACAATCATCCGTTAGCGATCGAGGCACGCATAAATCTCCCAGCACGTCGGGGCCCTCGTGTGGTGAGTATAATGCCATGTAAAACAAATGGGCTAAACTTTGACAAACATAACCTTTACAAAGAGCACTACGAAGACACACCACCAGCCAAACCAGGCGCAGCCAGGGCTATTGCTTTCACAACTTACCGGGCTTAACCAAGCTAAGCCTCTGCAAAATTTTCATTATTTGGTATGACTAGAAAGGTTAATTAGTCTAATTGCTTAATTAAGCATGTAATTAAACTCAGTCTCATTTACCTGGAGCCTCACTCTACCATCGCTTTAATTGGTTGCGTGGTTACTAGCCATAGTAGAATTAGCCCCGTTTGAAATTCGCGCACTGTGACGTCACGATTATTTCGAGGAATTGAAAAGCGTGACATTTCTGTCGACAACTCCTGGTTACAGCGATGAGGCATTAAAGGCTTCCGCCTTAATAAATGAATAAATAAATAAACAAAACCCTGTAGGAAATTGGTCGACGTCGGGAATCCTAGCAGGGACACCGGAGTGCGAGACGAGCATGCTAGCTACTCCGCCATGCCAGCTCGGTGGTATGGAATGAACAAAGGCGCGTCTAATACCGTGTCTTCGTTCACTCCCGTCTTCCTCCCTTCCCTTATGGCGAGGTAAAGGTGACCATCGAGCAGTAACACCGCGCTTAAGGCTTTCGCCTCACCGCACTTTAGGTCAACAAACCTGAATTTTTTTTGCGCATAGCGTTTCTTCGCATCAGATAGAAGCTAGCTGTGAGGCATAACCGATGACCGAACACTTGCACTGATCTGATTCTGTCGAATCACTGCCACCAGCCCAAAGAAAGAAGCGTCTGCACTAACCAACGTCTCCTTAGCAGGATCGTAGACCCCTAGCACTGGGTGAGATTAAAGTAGCTGCTACCATTTGTCGAACGCTTGGTGTCGAATGCTTGGTGTTGAGGAATGTCCCGAACGAATTCCTGCTTTTTCTACAGCAAACAAGTAAGCGGCTGGAGCAGGTCCGCAAGGTTGGGTACAAACCGGGAAGGATAAGTTGCCCTCCGAGAAGCTTTTAAAATCGGTTCTATTAGTGGGGCTGGCCATTTAAAAAATGGCTTCTACCTTTTTTTAGACGGGTTTCATTCCGTGCTGGTCAAGCTTGTGACCTAGGAATGTGAGCTGGCCGAGGTTAAACAGGCACTTGTTCTCGTTTAGCGTGACACCTGCCTCAGTTACGCGTTGAAGAACGGTGTGAAGGGTCTCGTTGTGCTCTGTTTCGTCTGAGCCCTAGATAATCATGTCGCCCATATGACACACAACTCTGTTGACACATTCCAGAATATTTGATATCTGCTTCTGGAATTGCTCAGCAGCGGACGCGACGCCAAATGGAAGCCTGTTAAAGAAAAACGTCCAGAATGGCGTGATGAAGGCAATAAGCTTCCTGCTGTCTTCACTGAGGGGTATTTGCCAGAAGCCTGAATTGGCATCGGGCTTCGAAAACGCCTTGGTCCCGCGAAGCAGCCCGACTGTATGCTCGAGGGACGGAATCGGATGTCACTCTCTCAGGACCTAACGATTGAGTTCAGTGAAATGCACGAAGATTCTAGCATCACCGTTTGGTTTTTGGACTACCACCATAGGTGCATATCATTCAGTCGGCTCATCAGCAAGTGTAATGACGCCAATATTTTCCATTCGCTGCAGTTCAACGCTTTTTTTCTTGTAGAGTGCAATTTGTATGCGGCGAGGGGAGCTCAGGGCAAATGGTTTTGCACCTCCGCGGAGGCGAATGCGGTGTTTTTTTAGTAGCTTGCCGAGGCCTTGAAACAACGAAGGAAACTGGTCTCGTGGGCATACCTTCTTTGTGGCGGCGCTG
>NC_143013.1:251597403-251728028 GCF_055824585.1 Amblyomma mixtum
TCACTAGAAGGGCATCAAAATTTCCAGCACAAATTGCTGAACTTTGTTAAACAAAGACCACCGAAAGTTTACTTCCTAACATAAATTTCGTTTGAAGACATTTGCAAGAGGCACTGGAGGAATACGAAGGAAGACATAAGCCCGCCGCGGTGGCTCAGTGGTTATGGTGCTCGGCTGCTGACCCAAAAGACGCGGGTTCGACCCCGCCCACGGCGGCCGAATTTCGATGGAGGCGAAATTCGAGGCCCGTGTACTGTGCGATGTCAGTGCACGTTAAAGAACCCCAGGTGGCCGACATTTCCGGAGCCCTCCACTACGGCGTCTCTCATAGCCTGAGTCGCTTTGGGACGTTAAACCCCAATAAACCAAACCAAAGCAAGAAAGACATGTGCATGGCTTTTGCAGCATTTTCCCGTAGTTGTAACATGTCTCCTTCCCTGGACCTGTATAGGTTGGTTTATGGTGTCTAACGTCCCAAAGCGATTCAGGCTATGAGAGACGCCGTAGTGAAGGGCTCTGGAAATTTTTACCATCTGGGTTTTTTTAGCATGCACTGACATCGCACAGTGCAAGGGCCTCTAGAATTTCGCCTGCATCGAAATTCGACCGCCGCGGCCTAGATCGAACCCGCGTCTTTCGAGTCTGGACCTGTATAGGCATCCCTGTTAAGCATGCTCGTGGTGGGCGTTTACAACTGCTTGTACGCGCTATGCTGCCTGACCTAGGCCATTGGCGACGACGCCGCCAACTCTTCCTTTTGGTACACGGACCCAATAAGGCAGGCATGTACACCGCCACTGAGTTCCCTCGTCGAATTAACTACGGCTCGTGATTTCTTTCCATGGCCACCGCGGCCCTGCCTGCTTCTCTGGCCGTGCCGCGCTGCCCGCATTAATTGTCTCCCGGCGTAATCACCCTTCCCTCTCCCCACTCCCATCTCTCGCTGATTTCCAACAGCAGCGCCGGGAGGCAATGAGGCCGAGGCGTCAGTTGATTGTGCTCCGCCGCCGTCGCTTCTCGTGAGCTCGTTGCATGCACATGCACAGTCTCGCCAACAGGGTGATGCATGCATGCAGCAGCAGCTTGCAACAACGCCAGCAGCAGAAACGACGGCAGAATGAAAGCGGCGGGATAGAATGAAGCATGCAAGGGCTTCGTGCATCCTGTGACCACGCCACACACATAGCATCCATCGTCGCGAACGCGCGCCCGCCAGTCTCTGCTGCGCTGGTGGGCTGTGCACGCGTACGCAATGATCGACGCTTCTAAACGGGAGGATGCGCGCGCGCTCCTGAGTGCGCCATCCTTTTCCGCGGATGGACGCACGACACGAAGGGCCACGCGCGGCTTTGAGGAGACGCGGCTGAGTGAGCTCAGAACAACGGCAATGGCTCGCTGCTCGTCTTTTCCTCCATCAATAACGCGGAGCGTTTAAAAAGCTTCTGTTTGGTGGGGCTGGGCGGCTGTTTCCGCACTCTAGTCACTCTCGGCCGGTTGCGGAGTGAACACGCCTACTGAATGCAGTCCTAACCGAAACTTCCTAGGTGATTACCGTTGCTACTGGAAGCCAAAGCTCGAACTGCAAGCGCAGTAGGTTTTCTCACTTGGTGCTGACAATCATATGCGCGGGCAGCGTTATGTTGGCCACACGTGACCGGCATAAGGAATCCTCGACGTCCCTGCATATATGCTCTCTTGGAAGGCCTGGATACTCTTGAACACAATGGTAATTAAAGTCGCACCTTGCTACCAGAAGGGAAACAAAAAAGTGGTAGGGTTTAAACGTAGTGTTTTAACGCGCCAAGCAGGGTATGTGAACTTTAAATTGTTCACAATAACGAATGTCTGCAGAGGCTTCATCATATTGTCACGGAAAACTGGCAGTCGTCCACAAGCAACGTTCTCTCAGTGGTCTATGCTTCTCGTACGACGCTTAATGTTACGTCATTACGTACATTCTGCCGCTTCGAGGATGCGGAGGATGACACGGCTCTCACCAGACTCTTGGCACACCCAAGCCTTGTCCTCCCATATCTGACCGTCCATGAATATCATCAGCAGGCGATACCAGCCTCATGCCCATTGCATTACAAGACCCTCTCTCACTGACCAACAGTTAAACCTTGTCCCGCTTAAGCTGCGCAAACGCTACCCTGACAAGCTTTCTAATCTCAATCCCCTCCAATACTTTTTTTTTATTCTTGAATGCCTTGGTACAAGCTTTGTGTTCCAACATCCCTTTTGCATACCTATTACCTCTCCTTTCAGTCAAATCGGCGCAGAAAAGTTTCGCAAGAACCACTCCACGACCGCGCTAACGGCGCACACCTCCCGCCGTACACTCTCTCCTCCGTCCAGCCTCGATCTGCGGCCCTCGTCGAGCTCGCGCTTAGACACGCAAGCATGCGTGCGCTCCACAGTGGCAGGAGCGGCAGCAGCAACCGACAGCCGAAGCAGCAGCAGCAGCATGGACGAACAGCAGTCAAAGCAAGCGCCCGGCCGCCCATGGCTAGCTGGCCGGCCATCCGCACACAGACACACACACACATACACGAGAGGCGCACCACACACAGGCTGGCTTCGGCGGCGGCTTCTTCCCTCCTTCAGAGCAGTGGCGCGCGCTCTCCAGGCAGCAAGTCGGTCGGGCGCGAGCGACTGTACGAAATTGGGCACCATCTATCAGCGGAGGCCCTAATTTATTCGGGTGTATCCCAAATGGCCCGTTGGGCCGCGGCGCGGGTTCTCTCGTGCCTGACCCCTTCCTACTTCGTCTCGGCTGCTGGACTGGCTTCTTCTTCGGTGTTCCTGCGTTGCCGCCGTGGTCCCGGAGCCGCCCCGAGTCGCACCCCGAACACAATGGGAGCGGCTGGTCGACCATGCCCGCGGGTGGTGGCTGCTGCTGCTGCGTGCAAGGGCCTCGCTCCTGCCCAGCTCCTTCTGCCGCTTCGCCACCCATCGATTCTGCGGGCGTGCGACGCGGCGTCGTTGGGGAAGAACAAAAGAACGGGGGGACTGCTGGGGCTTGTATAGTGTGTACGACTCGAGCAGCGTTGCTTCGGATGGGTCCCGTATAACAGGAGCAGACGCAACGGTGTTTCGCGGAGCGCCGTTTTTTACAGCTCGGAGTTTCGGGTTAATGGAGAGAGCTAATTCGATGGGCTGACTGGCTGGGTGGCTAGCTTGCACGCACTCTCGTGCGCAGAGATGCTGCCCGCGGGCACAACGGTGGGTTGGACTCAAAGACCGCGCACTTTCGGCTTGAAACTGTTCAGCCAAGAGTGAAATTGTTCGACCCCGGTCGGTCGTCCTTTGTCTCTTAACTTACTTGTTCAGATGTTACGTGCAAGCCACACTTTTGTATCACTATGCGTCTGTTTTACACTGATTGTTGCATCTCGACCACACACAACCTATCAGCCCCATTGTAAGCAGTTTCAGATGGAGAAGATCAGAAATCAGCATAACCTGGAAGGAATGTAGATCGTGCATCACCCCGCGTTATGACTTCCCCTGTAGGCGATTGCTGTCCATTTACTTGCCACGTCACATGGACGCGTTCAAACTGGAAGGGAGAAAAATTCGGCAGAGACTTCTTGAGCGTGGTCGAAAGCATTACTGACCCTGGGTGCATTGACAACCAGCCACACACATAGGCGCGCGTATGACGCCACCCGCAGCGATGCACGGCGAACGGTTGAAATCACAAATTTCGATTCGAAATTTGGCTTTTGAAGAAAGGCAATGGCGCAGTAACTGTCTCACATCTCGGTGGACACCCAAACCACGCCTTAAATGAGGAGATAAAGATGCATATGTCATCGGTTTGAATCTGTGTCGCAAGCTAGCCTCCAAATTGGCTAGCAGATGTAAGCTAATTGGAACGAGAAATCCTTTGACATGTCCCGGAACGCTGAGCGACAATTGAGCCACAGTTTTGGTAGGATGTCGGGAAAACTGGCGCCGCATGGAGATCGGCCAGTGGGGAGTATATGTAGACGAACGACATGTTTATAATTTCTGACATGGCTGTGCTCGGCTTGCTGTGTACGTCATACGACCGGTTAATGACGTCACCATACTTTTCTTGCCATCGCTGCGATTTTCTGTGCCATCCACGACTACACAAACCAAACACACGCCGCCGGTTTTTCTCGTAATGGGAGTAGTAATGCTTTCACATTAATACAAGAACGCCGTAAACGCAAGATGGTTTGGGATTTTATGATTTATTGGGGTTTAACGTCCCAAAGTGACTCGGGCTATGAAGGACTCTGTAGTGGAGGTCTCCAGAAATTTCGAGAACCTCAGGTTCTTTAACGTGCGCCGACATCAAACAGCACGCAGGCCTCTAGCATTTCGCTTCCACCGAAATGCGACCGCCATGGCCGGGCTCGAACCCGCGTCTTTCGGGCCGGCAGCGAGCACCATATATAACCGCTAAACTACCGCGGGCCTCATTGAATTTTATATAGACTTTTGGATGTTACGCGCCCAGAAGGAAACTAGTTTTAAAACAGAAAAAAACAGTACTTGTCACACATAGGCAGCTATAAAGAAATGAATGTTGCTCACGACTGTACTTTTGCGTATGCATGCAAACCTTTCGCGCTTAATGCGCGAAAGGTCTTGGCTTCAGACAAACAAGCTTTTTTTTTTCTTGTGACACTAACGCTGTCACCTATAAACGTATGATATCGAGAACAGCTCCGCAGTCTATCATCCGTTTTCCCATCAGTAACTTGCTATCTCAGTGTGATGCATATACCTGTAAAAAGCTTAAATGCCCTGTAGCTGCATGTGGACATGTGCATTATGAGTTGGAAGAGGATACTATTATCACCTTACCATCTCTCCTCTGCACTGTCTTCTTTTTTTTCTCTGTCGACCCGGTCCCCTCTCTGCCAGTGTCGAATAGGAGGCTAGAGACACCTTCCACCAGTCAGCCTCTGCACCCTTTCCGGCTCTGAACCTTTTATCTCTCACCCTTTCTCCCATCCCCATGGCACAATCTGCGCGCTTATGCGATGAGGCCAGTTTCTTTTTTTTGCCACGCCTGCATATCATCAGCACAAACCACTAAGCCAATCACAATTTCCATTCGGCGTACGGGCACCGGTCGCTAATGCTGTTTAATTAAGCCTTACTTAACGCCTTTTAACCCCTTATCACCAGCAGGAATCGCGCCGAGCGAGTCGCAATTGATGGCAGGCTGCACTTCCGATGACCCCAGCACACGACAAACCAGAGCAGCCAGCCAAACTAACTCGCTCATGCGATGACTTCGAAGAGGCGCGGGAACAAACCAGCCGAACAAACGCGCGGGAGAGGAGGAAGGGAGAGGGCGAAACAAAAGAAAACTTTGCACCCTTCGCAAAGTCGAGGAAAAATCGAGGGCCGCGTTGTGCGTGCACGGTTCAGAGGCGGCGGTGGCTGGCCTACGTTATTTACAACTGGGTGCGCGGGCCGCGCTTGTTCCCTCTGCTCCGGAATGACAGTTGGGTTCCTCCGGTGCCCGCTGCTCTCAGGTGCGTGCTTCGTTCGAGCCGCGCACTGTGTGATGCTTCCCCGAGCTGACCGCAGCGGCGGCCGGGGATGACAAGACGATGGACGAGTTGGACGCTCTGTCCCTGCCTCTTCTGCTGCTCGCCACGCCGACTCGCTTACACCCCTCCCCCCCCCCCCTGCCACCCCCCTCTTTCTCCCCTTGTTTCGAGGGGTGGGACCGTGGGACCGCGGGGCGGTCTTAAGGCGCTTCATCTTTACGAGAGCTACGCACTGCCTAATGCGCAATGGTTTTGCATTTTCCGATGGGTGATTTTTTTTTTTCTTCGGGCACCCTTTCCTGGACACCCTTTGTTTAACCACGAGGGTGGAGCCGAACAACGACTTGGATCGAACAAGTCGGCGAGGGCTACGCTAGAGCCCAGAAAAGAAATGGAAACGAGAGAAAAAAATTGACTCAACGGTACGTTCAAAGAATTGTTGGAGATGTGTTCGCAATAAGAATAAAAGAAACTCCTTGTGACGCCGCCAGCGAGAGCCACCAGTCGAATACAACCATTCGAGTTAATGCAGTAACGTTGGCAAGAACTATATCCGTACAAACGCTGCAGGATAGGTCCCCGTAGATATCTTTGTAAGAGTGTTACCCGATATATTTTTTTTTACTTGGCTCTAGAGTTGGAAGCTCTCCAGTTTCAAAGAAATTTATGCCACCTCCTCTCCCTCTCAGCTGCAGCCCTGGGGCTAAGTAGCACAATGCAATCGTTAATGTCGTCTCTGGTGTGAGGATCATAACTGCTCAAGAAGCGCTTGATTCCTTTCCTATACTACCATGTGGCGATATCATGCTATTGTATTGCACGCAGAGGTATCCACAGTCTCATCGTTAGTACAGATCGTAAATGCAGCGCAATGTATTGTACACGGCACCACCGTTTCCCCTCCCTGCTGATGGTACCCCGCTCAACCGGAAGCAAGATGACCCCTGACGTGTTTTGGCGCTAGTTAATAAGAAACTTGCAGCCTCCTAGGAAGCGCTGCCTGCGTTGTCAAGGAACGATAGGAAAGTCGTGCTTCACTTCTAGCGGCTAACATCGTTCGCGGCTAACAAAGGGGAGGAAGCTAGAGAGAAAGAGAGGGGGAGGAGGAATGTCAAGATTAATGGGGGTGAATCGCGAAGCGGATTCACTTTAGAAAAGCATCTTCACACGGCCGTTAATTCTTACCTCCTTCATGGACCCTTCAAAGTGAGCAGCCGCAGTCCACATTCCAGCATCCTACGGTTAACTGCGTACACCTAAAGGACGCTAAAACAAAGCCGAAGATAGACGATCATGCGGCTTCGGCTTTGACCCTTCTCGGTGCAAGAAAACAAATCCACAAACAGCAAACTTATTGGGCCCGCAGTTTCCATTTTTTTTTCGAACTCTTTCCGCGCTCAGCGGTTAGTCGTGACGCAAACGATATGTGCGTTTGATGCACTGCACTCTGCACTGAGCGCAGGCTGAGCTGTCTTTCGTTGTTATCTTCGTTTTTTCCTTTGCCGCTTGTGTATATATATACGCGTTCTGGTCTTCCGCGCCTTTGTTCTTAACCGCGGCTTCGACCGCCCGGTTCCCGTGCTAAGCTTTCTTTATGCCTCGGCTCGTGACACAGTACTGTTATCGGAAGCGCGCATCTCGTTTCCCCTCTCGTGGAGTGGTTGCAACCACCCTTACTGTCGAAGTAGCCAGTACGAAAGGGGTTAACGAAATGGAACGAAGGTGAAAAATAACTAAAAAAGCACCGAGAAAAGGAGGAGGAAGAAGCAAGCCGAGTAATTGGCGTAATGGCTACCGTCCCCCCTAATTGCCTGCATGAGTCGGTCCGCTCCGCGTGCGGCTAATGCTGAGGCTAATCGGTTAGCACACGGATTGTTTACGGTGATGGGCCGCCATGCTATGCGCGCTTTGGGAGGGCCATCCCTAATCCCTTCTGCGAAGTTTAGTGCCTCGCATTTATCTACTGTCGATCACACGTGGGTCCGGCATCCTTCTATACTTCTTTCTCCCTCGCCGTAGCGCTCTCCAGGCGATTCACGACTTACATTGTTTCGTGCTCGTTGCCACGAAGCTTAAACTTCCTGTAGCCTTTGCGGGAAGCGTGGGAAGTCGGAATCCTTTGTTTAAACCGCGAATAATGTAGATATACTGGCGCGCAAGCTTGCATGTGAAAGCATGCATGAAAGCGTTACACGGCTGAAGAGAAGGCGGCACTACCGGAGTTTCAAGCGGCCTGTCAAACAGCCGATCTGTAACTTACTTGTTTGAAAGCTGCTGCTCATGCCACATTCATGCTCGCTCATCTACATAACTTCTACTGCGTGCAAAGAGCTTCAAGTAACGACTGATTCTCTTTGGCTTCTTGAAGTGGCTTCTACATGTGCCTGCTTAGTGCTGTCTTTCAAAAATAGACGTTAGGCACTACGCGCACGTCTTTAAGGGGCTGTGCCTTGCCGCGATGTTTTTTCCACGCTAACGAAGCATAACCCGATATGGTTGCGTAAGCTTCTTCGCACCATTCGCAGTCTGTTTTAAATGTCGCCGCTGAAAATCTTCCACGGATGTATACGCCGACGAAAAAACATCACAGCGCCCACCTTGCTTCCGGCTGAGCGGAGCACCATCAAGAGGGAGGGGAAAGGGCGGTGCGGTGTTCAATGCAATGTTCTGCATCTACATTTTCATCATCATCATAATCATCAGCCTGACTACGCCCACTGCAGGGCAAAGCCTCGCTTAAGTCTCTCCAATTGACCCTGTCCTTTGCCAGTTGCGGCCACCATGCCCCCGCAAACTTCTTAATCTCATCCACCCACCTAATTTTCTGCCACCCCCTGCTACGCTTGCCTTCTCTTGGAATACAGTCCGTTACCCTTAAGGACCAGCGGTTATCGTGCCTTCGCATTACATGATCTGATCAAATTCGTTTCTACCTCTTGATTTCGACTAGGATGTCATATATGTGTGGGTGCCAATAAGATGAAGCTCTTCCGGGCTAATGGTAAACTGCAATTCCTGATTTGAGAGAACCTGCCAAATGCGCTCCATCCCATTCTTATTCTTATAGTAATTTCCCTCTCATGATCCGGACCTGCGGCCGCTACCTTCTCTAAGTAGACGTATTTCCTTACGACTTCCAGCTATTCGCTACCAAACTGCTGACCTCTTCCTGTACTGTCAAAGATTACTTCGGTTTTCTGCGTTTAAAATTTTATACCCACCGTTCTGCTTTCCCTAACTCATTGATCATGTTTTGAAGTTAATCTCCTGAGTGATTTGACAAAGCAAGGTCATCAGTGAATTGCGTATTACTAAGGCGTTTTCCATTAATTCTTTCACCAACTCTCCCAAACCAGTCCTCTGGATACCGACAGTACAAAGGCGGTGAATCGCATTGGTGAGATCATGTCTTCCGGCCTGACAGCCTTCCTTATTAAAATTTCATTGTGGACTTTATGGAGATTTATGGTAGCTGTGCACCCGTTATAGATACCTTCCAGTACTTTTACCTAGCGCTCTTCTACACCTTGATTTCGCGATTTCTGCATGACTTCTGACTCGTTCTGGGGTTTCGACTGAGTCGAATGCTTTCTGGTAATCTATGAAGGCTATGTATAGGGGCTGGCTATATTCTGCGCGCTTCTCTATCACCTGATTAGACAGTTTATGATCTATTGTCGAGTAGCCTTTACAGAATCCTGCCTGATCATTTCGTTGATTGAAATCTAAGATTGTCCTGTCTTTATTAGCGATTACTTTAGGAAATACCTTGCAGGAAACGGAGAGCAAGCTGATCGGTCTGTAACTTGTCGAGTCCTTTACGTCTCCTTTATTATGGATTAAGATGGGGTTAGTGTTCTTCCAAGCTTGTGTATACAAGGTGACTGGTTTTTCTAGCTCAATCTCCCCGCCGTCCTCCAAGACTTCTACAGATCTGTTGTTCCCTTATCCTCACCGGCATCTTTCCCCATTCGTATTACTCATACGGCGGGACGCCCCACTGCTTTGCGTTGCTGCCTCTCTCACTTAGGTCCTGTTTATATTGGCGATTGTATAGATTTCTGAATAACTATTCGGCTACTTTAACTATCTCATCCATATTGCTAATGGCATTACCCTCTTTGTCTCTTTGCGCACTCATCTGATTTTTGCATATGCCTAGTTTCCCCTTCAGTGCTTCTAGGCTACCTCCTTTTTTTTAGCACGCTCGATGTCGGCCACCTTGCGCTTATTGATTAATTTCGACAGCTCTGCCAGTTCTATTCTGTCTGTGGGGCTAGATGTTTTGCGGCGTTTCCTAATCAGATCTTTCGTCTCCTGAGAGTGCTTGCCGGCATCCTGTCGAATCACCCTACCGCCTATATCTAGCGCGCATTCCGTAATGATAGCTGTGAGATTATCGTTCATTGCTTGATCATTAAGGTCGTCGTCCTTAATTGAAGCCAGGTATCTGTTCTGCAGCGATATCCTGAATTCCTATACCTTCCATCTTAACGCAAACTCGTCATGGGGCTTCCTATTAACTAGTTTCTTCCGCTCCCTCCTCAAGTAATTAGGCTAATTTGAGTAGCTTACCATTCTTAGTAGCTAGGACCTCCACATCCTGCATGCTGCCAGGGTGTACGCATAGTATTAAGTCAATTTCATTTTTAATCCCACCATTGAGGCTCTGCCACGTCCGCTTCCTGTTCTCTCGTTTGCGAAAGAAGGAATTCATGATCTGTTAATTATTTTTCTCTTCGAACTACTAACTCCCCCTTGCTTTTAGCCTATGCCATAATCGCCTACTGCCAGGTCTCCAACATGCCTATTGCCTACTGTCACAAACGTGGCCGCATTTATCCTTCTAATGTCTTGTTTAATTGTGCAGATGTAGGAGGCTCGTGTGGCTAAAATTATTATGTACCTTAAGCTTTGATACATAGTCCTATTCGAGGTATTATCCTTACACGGTTCCTCTGGTCAACCGCCGGATACAGAGGGAAGTGTAAATGTCCCATTTTCTGTTTGCCTTTTGTGATCTTCAAGGTGACCCCTGGCACTACGGAAGTAAGGCCGTACGTGTCTCTTATTTTTTGTTTCTGACGTACCTTTTAAGGTGCCATGGTGACCCCAACTACGGTCCCTAATAAAAGTGATCTTCACCCCACTGTATCCACTGTAACAGGATGGCCAAGCAGTGGCAAAGGGCTATATGAACGTGCGCTAGGTTTGTGGGGTAAAATGAACAGAACGACAGTGTTCACGAGAGTCTCCGTCGTCCGCCGCAAAGTCTATAAAAGAGGCCCGTACGTTATCCTCTTCATTCCGCTTCGCGGTTAACCGCCTTCGAGAACCGCTTCGTACAGTAGTGAACAGACTGTCGCTGCGCCCCCGGTCACCTTGTGCTTGTTTTCAACTCCTTCAATTGGAACTTTTCGTTTCATTTAATTATTCGTCTGTCTTAGTTAACTGGAATCGCTTTATTGATGCAACGCCGCGTTTTATCTGCCTGCGGATGTGTTTTCCTAACAATACATTAAGGCGAAAGCCTTTAATGCCTCATACTGTCGTTAGCAGACGCGTCGGCAGCCGTGTCGACAGACGCGTCGGCAGGAGTGTCGACAAACGCGTCGGCAGAAGTGTGGACAGACGCGTCGGCAGGAGTGTCGAGAGACGCGTCGGCAGCCGAGTCGACAGACGCGTCGGCAGGAGTGTCGACAGACGCATCGGCAGCCGTGTCAACAGACGCGTCGGCAGATTCGTCCGCCTTTCGGCGTCACTGCTTAAAAGGCTCAAGGTTCCAGCATGAATAAAGGCGCATCTAGTGAAGGAGGAGGAGGAAAAACTTTATTAAGCAACCCTTAAAAGGAAGCCAGTGAGGGTGGGTATAAGGATAAGGGGTTTGCAGGAACAGGTGGGCCCTCGCGGTCGCGCTAGGTGGCCAGGAGCCCATGGGCCCTGGCGACCTCTGTGGCCCAGGTCACCATCCGGAGCTGAACCTCCGGCTGTGAGCTGTGCAGCACGGCCTCCCATCTCTCCTGGTCGCGAGTCTCAGAAAAGGGGGAGTTGGAGTATTAGGGCAAGCCCTAAGTATGTGATGAACATCCGCCTTAGGGTGTTGGCATAATTTGCAGGACGGATGGTAGTCCCCTGGGTGCATGAGGGAATACAGGTAAGGGTTCGGAAAAGTGTCTGTCTGAATCCGTCGCCAAACGACTTGCTCGGCCTTATTTAGCGATTTATGGGGAGGGGAGTAAACTAGTCGGGAACCCCGGTAGTGAAGCGTGACTTCATGGTACGTCATCATGCGTTCCCTAGCACTGCGGAAGCAGGGGAGGCCGTCCACCGCCCGGTTGACGAGTCCTCGGGCGTGATTGTGTGCAGCCGTATTCCCCGGGTGTCCGCAATGCGCAGGAACCCAGATGAGTGTGATGAGCCGACTCGGTGGTACAACACTGTTCAGAATGCGATGTGCTGGCGTGTGAACCCGTTGTTTGGCGAAATTTCGTATGGCTGATTTAGAATCCGAGAATATGTATTTGGCATTTGTTTGAGTAATGGCCAGGGCTATAGCTGCTTCTTCAGCCTCGACGGGATGTTGAACGCGATTGAGAGTAAGGGATGAGCAAGGATTATGATTGCAGTTAAGTACCGTGATTGCATAGGCTGAGGTGGTAGAATATTCTGCAGCATCTACGTATGTGACTGCTCGATCCCTAGCGTAGTGCTTATGTAGGGCTGTTGCCCGAGCTGTGCGACGATCTTTGTCATGCTCAGGATGAGTGTTTCTAGGCAGAGGTGGAATATAAAGATTTTTTGCAAGGTCTAGAGAAATGTTATGCTGATCCGAAATTTGGTCGTCGAGGGTGATTTTGAGTCTTTTCAGAAGATTCTGTCCGGTAGGTGTTCGAGATAGGCGATAGTATTGCCCCGTGAGGTGGGCTTCAATTAGTTCTGCCAGGGTGTTATGCACGCCTAGTTTGAGGAATTTGCTGGTGGGGGTTGAATTCGGGAGGTGAAGGGCAGCCTTATATATACCCCTGATCATTCTATCTATCTGCTCCTGCTCTGTCCGAGTGAGATACAGATAGGGGAGAGTATAAATGAGTTTGCTGATACAGAAGGCTTGAACGAGACGTCGCGTGTCTGCCTCCCTCATGCCTCGGTGTTTATTATTAATTCTACGAATGATCGCAGTCGTATTCTGTACAGTGTGGCGGAGTGATTTAATGGTGGTCGTGTTGAAGCCGTCATTCGTGATGAGCATACCCAAAACCCTAATGACGGGTTTAATTGGAATTGGAATGTCTTCAAGTTTGATAACAATTTGTGGCGGATCAGGATCCGGGTATCGGGGTCTGATTAGAAGGAGTTCTGATTTGGCAGGGGAACATGCCAGGCCTATACTTTGTGCATATTGTTGGACCGCGTTTGTTGCATTTTGTAATGTTTCCTCTATTTCACCGCAGTTTCCTGCGCTCGTCCAGACGGTGATATCATCCGCATAGATGGAGTGATAGAGGTGGGGAATTTTAGACAAGATTTGAGCAAGAGGGATGAGCGTGATGTTGAACAAAAATGGTGAGAGAACTGCACCTTGTGGCGTACCACGGCTGCCTAGTGGGAAGGTAGGAGATGTGACTGATCCGATTTGGAACTCCGCGGTCCTGCCCGTAAGGAAAGCTCTCACATATGCATAGGTGCGTTCTCCCACGTGCAGGGAGCTCAAAGCTTGTAAAATGGCTGAATGTTGCACATTATCGAATGCTTTGGTTAAATCTAAAGCAAGAAGTGCTTTGGTGAGGTGAGGAATCGAAGGATCAAGTATGTCTTCCTTGATCTGTAGCATGACATCCTGTGTTGAAAGGTGGGATCTGAAACCGAACATGGTATGGGGGTAGATGTTGTTCTCTTCCATGTGTCGGATAAGACGGTTTAGGACAACATGCTCCATGAGCTTGCCCGCACATGAAGTTAGAGATATGGGCCGAAGATTTTGCAGGTCTAGCGGTTTGCCTGGTTTAGGTATAAAGGTAATTCTGGCATGCTTCCACTGTTCTGGGAGCGTGCCAGCTTCCCAATGCTGATTCATAAATTCTGTGAAGGCCGCGACAGTTTTGCCATCCAGATTTCTCAGAGCCTTATTGGTGACTTGATCTGCACCTGGTGCTGAAGTGGTCCTGAGCTGCTGTAAAGCTGCCCAAACCTCTGCCTCGGCTATAGGGGCATCGAGTTGAGAGTTACGAGATCCCTCATATTGTACAGGGGTTAGTTGAGGGGTGTCTGGGAAGTATTTATCTCTAAGTATTTGAATAATGTCCTGACCTTGTTGTTGTGCGGAATGAACTAAGCGTATAATTGCTTTGGAGGTCTCTGATCTAGGTGAGCTGGGGTCTAATAGAAATCTGAGGAAATGCCATGTGTTCTTAAATTTGAGATTGCCGTCCAGTCTATTACATATCTGAGACCATTGCTGAGTGGTTAACCAGGCAGCGTGTTCCGTAATTTGCTCTAGAATTTTGGCCAAGGTACGTTTAAGTTTGCGATTATGTTTTTGCCGCAACCATCGCTTTTCCACCCCTTGATAGGCTTGCCACAGATGTTGTAGTCGGCTATCTACTTGATTCGACTCCTGAGTAGTTGCTGCTTCCTTGGTAGAAGCTTCAATTTCTTTGTTTAATTGGGTAACCCAAGAGGAGTAGTCCTCTATTTTTTGAGTGGCAGTGGACTCTCGCCTTTTCCTGAAAAGGTCCCAGTCCACTATGCGTTTAATCTTGACTGGCAGGGTGAGGTTTGTTGCGTAACACGTGAGTGAAAGAATAAAGTGATCACTTCCGAGGTTTTGGCCTGTATTTGTCCAAGTAACATGCTTTAGATGTTTTCCAAGGGTGAGGTCTGGGCAGGTATTTCTGCTTACACTGTTGCCTATTCTAGTTGCCTGATTGGGATCTGTATAGAGAGTCATGTGATTTTGGTGGATGAATTCCCAGAGATGTTTCCCTTTGGGTTGAGTATATTTATATCCCCAGTCCGTGTGCGAGGCGTTAAAATCCCCGACAACAATTAGTGGTGAGTGCGCCGCAACAGAAAGGGCTTTTCGTAAGGCCCTGAGAAGCTGTGAATGTTTATCCTTCGGGTGGCTGTAGATATTCAGGACAAAGTATGTAGGTTGACCTGATTTGCGGGGGAGGATTTCAATGTACTGGCAGTCATGGAGCACGTCTGTCATGTCATGAATGATGTAGGTGATATTGCGATGCACGAATGTAGTGACACATTGGTGTGATGCATCAGAGGGGTGGATAGCTTGATAGCCTGGTAACTTATACGTATTGTTAGGTTCCTGGATTGCTATAATGTCTGGGATTTGAGAGGCTTGCTGAATATGAAGAAGAAGATTATCTTTTTTCTTTTTAAGGCCTCTGCAGTTCCATTGCCAAATATGGAGGGAAGGATTTTGACGGGGGGTTGGCGCGGAAGAGGTAGCCATTTCTATGCTGGTTGGGAGGAAGGGTTAGACGGGGGGCTGCTAAGTTTCTTAACAATATCATCAAGTACTTGCTCCAGGTGAGTAAATCGTTCAGCGATCTGAGTGAAGCCCAACTCGACTTTTTTTTTCAGTGTTGTTGGCTTTTTCCTCGATCTCCCGAAGTTGTTGGATTGTTACTACTTGCGTTCCCTCATCAACCAGCGGACGTTTTTTACGAGGAGTGAGGTCTGACTGGTGAAAAGAGGTTTGCTCCAACTGCTGAGAGTTATCTGTAGAGTTGGATTCGTCTGTCTTAGGAGGAGGTGAATTGTGGGTTGTGGAGGGGGCGGTGGGACTCGTAAGGGTATTTAATCGAGCGAGAATCTGCGCCATCTGCTGTTTAAGGATTCGAGTCTCTTCCATTAGGTTCTGTATGATTTTTTGCTCTTGGGATTTTTGAGACTCTGATCGATCATGCGAAAGATGGGAGGCCCTGTCCACCCAGCTCACCTGTTTGGATGTTCCGGCCCTGGACGAGGCGCTGGAGTCTCCGCTTCTTGTTGGACTTTTGCTGGAGGATCTGGAACCCTTCAGCCTGGGGAATGAGTTGGACCTGGAGCGTGTGGTCGAGTCGCTGCCCTTGGAGCTTGGTCTTGAAGGTCGGTCCTTGGCCCACGAGGATCCCGATGCTTTTTTGGTCGTGCGTTCGAAACGATGCCTGCATCTTGCGTCTCCCGTTCTGTGGTCGCCTCCACATATGATGCAGACTGGGGTGCAGACTTGCTCTGATGGATGCTGAACACCGCACCATTGACAGTGATCTTGTACTGGCATTGGGCACACGTCACGCCTGTGTCCAACTGTGCGACAGTTCGTGCATGATTCTACTTTCAGACGGAAGGGGTAAACCGCATGCAGGACTCCGAAGTACCTGATGGATTGGGGCAGCCTCTCCGCCGCGAAGTGGATTAGAAGGGATGTTGACGTCTTTCCTAGAGAACGTGCCTGCACTATGGGAAGGAGTGGATTTGCTCTTCTCAGTTCATCAAAGATTTCCGTTGGAGACTCATTCCCGTAGGCCTTGTATATGATTCCCTGGATTGCAGTGTCAGGGGGGGCAATGTAGGCCGACACTGCCACCTTGAGTCCCTGCACAGTGATGGATTTTAGTTTGACGTACTGAAGAGCGCGTTCCTTGCTGGGTGTCGTCATTGTGAGAATGTTTTTGACTGGGTTATTGCGCACTAGGTCCTCTTCAGCAGCCGCGACTGGTACCGCGCTGCCGTTCAGTATGGCTGCTCGAAGCTCACGCTCTGAGAACGCTGTGACATCAAAACCGCCGCCCGTTGGCCTAAAGACAATCTTGTAGTCGTCGCGCGGCAAGGGAGGTAAAGGCCGTGAATTTTTGTAGCGAGGTGAAGCGGGAGGCAATTTGTCTTGTTTTTTAGCTGAACCACATGCCGCGTCTCCGGTTTGGGATGTTGGCGTCTCTGCGTTGGCTGCTTGAGTTGAATGCGCTATGTGGGCTTCATTTTCTTTTCGAGAATGTCGATCTCGCACGGCGAGGACATGCTTCCAGTCGGGAGTTTGAACCTCGTGCGGTGAAATGGGCTCACCTTGCACGGTGTACTCCATGGCGAGAGATGTGGCAGATGCGAGCCAAGCCGCCGCTGTTGCTGCGGCGTTCGGCTGAACGCGGCCGCCGGCCGCCGGCCACGTTGGGTCTCGAACTTGCCGAAATGATGTTGAAGGTGACAAATACGGTGTCCAACGATGCGGAACAATCTTCTGTAAGTCTCGTGGGGCTGGAGTGCGATGTGAGCGGCAAAACTTTCTCAAAAACCGTGTAAAACACGGAGCCCATTCGGCGAGCGTCCGCTCCCGTTGGCCCCCTGGCGATGGAATCCGCATCTAGTGAATGCATGGGCTTCATAAATAAAATAAAAGGAGTAAAGTCAAGAAAATGAAAAAAAGAAAATAAACAAAAATAAAAACAAAATAAAAATACGATGTGAAAATCAAAATTAAAAAAAAATAAAATTAAGAAAAGGAGCAAAAATATGAAAAGTAAAAAAGTAAATAAAAACAAACAGTGGCCAGGAAACGCTTTCGCCTTACAGCACTTTAGAGAGCCAAAGTGCCCCCTGAATTTTTTGTTGTTATTGTTACCTGAGTCCATGGTTCTGTCTCATTCACAACGTTGAACATAAACTGGTTGACGCTGGGCGTAGAGCTCCACCCCTTTTGCCCCGGTTTCCAATGGCGGCTTGTCCGGAGCCAATGATGATTCTTGGCAGCCTCCGCTGGGTCACAGGTTTGACCCTCACCCTGGTCAGTTGCTCCGCAGCCGCTTGGGACAGTGGGCCGAGGGTTAATTGGGTTGTTCATAAAGGAGGTTGTGGCCACGTACTGCACCAGGGTGGCCAAATCCTGTTCTGGTGAGGGAGTGCGTTGTCGGTTATGGTCACCGAGACCAGGCCGCACCCAGGCTTGGTTAGGCAATTCCATCGACACGCGAAATTTTTTTTTTTTTACCCGGGATTCGAACCTCGGTTTTCTTTCACGCTAGGTGGATGCTCTACCGCTACACCATCATTGCTGTCCTCTGCATTTCTTCTTCGCAGTTTTCTGCATCTCTGCAGTCTTTTGCGTTTACAATCTGTGTTAGCGATAAGAATGTGAATACCTCTGCGTCGAATTGAATAGCGTGATATCGCCTCTTGGCAGTTGGAGAGGAATCAAGCGCTCTATGGTCAGTTATTGTTCGAAAGTGCATACTTTCAGAGTAGCGACGACATAACGATTCCCCTTAATTAACTAGGTATGCCTATTTTCAACGCGTCCACATCAGACAACACCCCAGCCCTGCCGATTTGTGTAATGCCCCAAAAAGGGCCTGCCTTTGTAGGGCAGGCTCTTTACAGGGCACAGTATAAGAAGTCAGAACTGTACCATGGAAGAAACGGGATTTGGGATTTTAATTTGACGTTGAAAATCTTAAAAGAAGCTGCAAGGATATTTGGCGGTGAAACCTTGTCATTTTTGGTGCATCCCACTACGAGACCGCATTTCAATCAAACATTATTGTGTTATTAAGCACATCGTGATTGCTTTTTCTTTCAGAAGTGTTTATGGTATTTTATTATTGTTTAGGCCTTCGCTAGAATGCCCTAGGGTAAAAAGCAATGATCCGAATCGCCGATGGAGTGCTTCGCGGTTTTGTAGGTAGATGGCACCACAGTGCTTTGCATTTCTTCGTTGAAGCGGTAACCGCTGTTCACTAAAACTGTCGTCAACGAAACGTTACGCGACTTTACCAGCTTTGGGTGAGAAAATTCAAATTGGCGTGTCGCTATACTAAAACTGTATAAATTCTGTCTGACGGGTGGGTGCGGCTGTATTAGTTTTCAGTTCATCACTTTCGCCGACGTGCAGTCGCTCCCGCTCTCCCTGATTAGCATCCGGGTACATAAAACGGACGCATCCAGTGATCGTGAAGTGCTCCGTAAAAATCTTCTGCCGCGTTTATAACAAGAGCGTTGCTGAATTGCCTTCCTTGGGCACTTAAGTTTTGCGATGCGCTGAGAAAAATTGGGTTTCTAAAATTCAGTGGTTGGTCCCTTTAATGGTGAAATAAGTCGTGGTGATGATTGTGACGACGAAGATAATTATTGCCGCTATCATACCCCACTGCCAGAATTCTTGACTCATGTTGCCGTTTCATCACTGGCCTTGACCTGGCGCAAAATAGTTCTCGTTTTCCACAAGTAAATTCCTCTGGCATAACATATGATATAATGCGGTTATTATTCTTTAAGCAAGCATTCTAATATTGATGTGAGTTCCTCGTTTTTAGTGTACACTGTACCATTGAAGAGCATACATCATGATCAAGTACGAACATATTGCAGGTCGTTATATAGCATTGTATACATTACAGGCTTTCGGACTGCCGCACACTGTAGGCCTTTACATTGCGGGAAGGTATATACACACATTGCAAGTGCACACACTGCAGGCATTTAGGTTGTCACACGTGTTCCCGATGTGGCGTCTTCCGGTAAACAGCTCCCCAACATGCGGCCCTTTACCAAACCACGGAGACTCAAAATGAATCGTGTGCCAGGGGCTGACATCGGGAACGTTGAAGAACGACGGAGTGTTGATCCGCTTGGTTTCACCCGACCAGCCCTTTTTTTTTTTTCCTGTGTAGTTTTCGTAATACCGCACTAATTTTGCCGCTCACGCAACGTTACCGAAGTCTCCCGTCTTGCGAATTACAGAATTCTGTGACTCTGTCCCTTCTCTCGAAGCAAACAAAATAATCACTTGTCAGTGCACACTACTGCACTCTTTTGTAGACTGCACACTAAATTGCACTCTATCGTACACTACACACTACATTGCGCAATGCAGTAAAATAAAGAGACGTAAAAAGGGAGAGGGAGAAGGCAGGGATGTTAACTAGAAGGGTGTTCCGATTGGCTACCCTGCGCTGGGCAAAAACGATAAGAGGATTTAAAAGAGAAAGTGAGTAGGGGCGGGGAGCACCGTCACTTTTTGTCATTCAAGCCAGTCGATCTCAGGTAGCAAAACAGTGCGGTTTCCTTTCAAAACGCAGCGTCCATTCATGTGGAGGTTCTTGGCTGATGAGCTCAACTGCAGACCGAAGTGCTACATTTGAGTTGAGGCGCAAGAATTGGATGAAGTTCGTCCAGTACTTGCAGTGCGCTGTGTTATGCTGGCGTGCGCAGGGCTAGAAAGCAGAGCACGCATGATATTCATCAAGGACGTGAGCTTTGCAATGACTTGCACATCTTGGCCGCAGTCCGTATAGTATAGTACAGAGTACACCAAAGTGTATACAGCGGTCCGTATAGTACAGTGTGCACTAAAGTGCACACAATAGTGTACACTAGTAAGCTGTACTGTACCATGTACCGTACAAATGAAATTCTAAAAAAACTGCAACGAAACTAAAATTCGCTAAGTTCAGAATCATTACTCTGAACTGCAGCGAAGCAGAAGCGTCTGACTAGCCTTAATATATGCATATATATGTAGAGTCGGCACGCGCAACCTTTGGCATTCGCACCGCTGCGAAGGCATCGGGGGAAACACACGTTGTAAAACTGTATCAGTTAAGTGTTTTCGTACCTACGTAAAACACGAGTGCCAGTCTGCAGGAATACTTGGCACGCGTGCGCGTGCTTGACCGGCGCAACCTTGCCGCGATATTACTTCATATTTGTTTAAATTTTTTTGCCTTTTTCTGGAAGCTATCCCGTTCTCCCCGCGCTTTTTTGCTTCTTGTCGCCCCTTATTTAATATTCTTGCCCCGTACCGCATTAATGAATGTCAACTTCGGCAGGAAACGGAAAAAGGATTTATTACGAAAACACGGGACAGATGAAGAGATCGGCATTTTCCAAACTGGCAGCTTGCGCGCTAGTCCTTATGAATTAATGCGAAATAGACAGGAAGTGGTGGGTCTAGAGAGGAGGCCAGAAGAAATGCGTGGTCATCAGAAAATGTGTAAATGATGCTGGACGAGTCCGTAGATACGTATCCGAAGATTTATTACTTCCTGTGCCAGAGCAGCGTGTTTTACTAAGTAGACACAACCATATGTCGAGATGTAAAAAAAAATTAAAAGGCTTATAATTCCCAGTTCTATAATGGGTGCACACTGTCGTTTTCAGCTAAACAAAGGGATATTGATCTCTAATTCACAACAAAAGGCCGGAGGTAAAAACAATATGCGAGAGCACGACACGAGAAATGTTGCAAAGAAGCAAAATTAAAAAGTATTCTCATAACTGTAGCTCTTGGCGTGTGAACATGCAGTTTTTTTATTCGCAAAGCCGTCGTTCTGCTCCGATTCTTAGGTTCGAATTTCACTACGTTAACCTCGATTATGTCGTTTGTAATCAGCTGCATTTGCAGAGTACTTCCTCCGCGTATACTAGTTGCACAAGAAGTCAGTGCTTATTGCGAAACTCAGAACGCCAGCGTCGCAAGGACAAGTCTTAACTAAGAATAAAAACATTCTTTTCCAGAGGAAAACGTCTTGCAATAACGCCTAATTTCTTCGGCATTCATGGTGCTGAATTTGCCCTATTAGTTGGCGCGCTGAGGAAAACGGCCGCCTAGCTGCGCGGGCCAGTCTGCAGTGAATTATATGGTTCAGCTAGCGCAACGTTCCGTAACTATACACGCGTCCATTACTCGAAGCGTGTAAAGCAACGCCTCAGTCAACAGCCATCGCAGTTCCCACCGTTCACAGTCGCCGCTTGCGCAACGTATGGACCTATATATTCTCAGCGTCTATATGGACCTATATATTCTCAGCGTCTATCGGAACAGAGCGGCGAAAGCAACCACGTGACCTCGAGGGCCGGGCGGTCGGTACGCGAATGTGACCTCTGCGCGCACTGGCTATGTGCAGCGCACAGTTTATAGCTGCCGATTGCGGCCTGACCTTGGCACTTATGCGTGCTGTGCCTTGAATTAGATCCAAGAGCGGTCGGCGGCTGCTACGTACACGGTGCAGGCAAGCGAATCAATGTCGACGACGGCGGTAACGAGAGAACTCTTGGCACTAATGGAAATGGCTAGTACGTCGCGATCGACGAGGGCCCGGCCCGCCTATGAAAGGCGGCTTTCTCTGCAGCACTGACGGTGACTTAAAATGGGAACAAGGGCAGGATACAAAGCACGGTAAAACCGACCGTTGTGTAATGACAGAATCTATAGATCGTGGAAAAAGTGCACCGTAGGTACGGTACAGGATGAAGTGAACAAACAGTGTACACCAATTCGCAGAAGGAACAAAATGGATCGAGTTAGCTGGCATCGATCGATTTTTGCATCTTGTTCAAATTGCTTAAAGGTTTGCAAGTCAGTACCGTGCTTGTGCGCTCTTTACAGTCCGTGTGCTGTTTCCCTTTGCTTTCAATTTTCCTGTGATGCCATGAGTCAACCAGCCTACAACACAACTTGCCCGAATATAGCGAGTCGGAAGCGTTGCTTTGTGGCCACGTTGGGTACGACATTATTTTCCTGAGAGTGAGGTCATTTTGGACTGCACGCACATCGAGCTTTCAAAATCGCTCAAGCGCAGCTGCCAGAAGAGTTGAGTTGAGTCGAGTCGAGTCGAGTCGAGTCGAGTCAAGTCGAGTCGAGTCGAGTCGAGTCGAGTCGAGTCGAGTGGAGTTGAGTTTAGTCGAGTGTAGGTATGTCGATTTGAGTCGAGTTCAGTTCAGTTAAGTTCTTAGCTATTGGTTGGGTTAGCCCTGTAATTATTCTGCCGGCAATTGCTCCACCGCAGCGACGCTTAATTATTGATTGGAAGAGTCCTGGCACATGTCTGTGACCCAGCACTACACCACCACGCACACAAACACTCGCAGTAGTCATCAATTACTGATGTCCCGACTTTCAGTGCACATTACGAAAAAGTATAGATCCTTGTTGTTTTCCTCGCTTTTCTTGCGCGCTGATGTGGATACTTATGTCGTATATGAGCAATGAGAGGTGATAACGGAGGTGCAGATGGTACCGCTGTGTCATCTTCGCCTTTAATTGATAGCCTAAGCCTATGTTCCCGAAGGCAGCTGCTGCTCAAGCATGTGGAACCAACTGGCCCAGCCGTAGTGTTGAGTAAAAGACAAACAAAATAAATAAAAAAGGTGGTGGCCGATTCAGCGTGCTTAGGCCAAATGCGAATGAAGCGAGCAAACATGTTTTAGCCATTGTTTTGCTTGTTACGGCAAGGTTATGGCAAGGTACAGGCAACGTAAGCATTCACAGAACGATCAGTTTCACACGATACTTGGTTGGTGTTACAGTACCGGTTATGCTCGTCCACAACCAGACGAAACACCAATGTCTTTCCAAAGCCAGCAGTTGTTTCATAGACTGTTTTGCTATAAGATATTTTGCATAGTTGGCCATAAAGCCTGCTGAGAGGTTGCCTACAAGCCGGTGGGTAATATGCCACCCTCCCCCCGTGGCAGACGGGCCACCTGACAGAGGCTTCGTACAGACAAATATCAGGGAAATCTGAGATTGGAAGTTTTAGCTTTAGTTCTAGAGATTGGGAGTTTTAGTTCTGCTAACTCTTCAGTCTTCAGGGATATATTCGTTTACTTTCCGCAGCCGGTCGACCTTTCTACAGAGCTCTGAAGGCAACGCTGATACGGCGCACTTCCCGATCGCAGCAGCGTCGTCTACAACTATCTGAAAGGACGAACACGGTGACTGCAAGCCTACAGAGCTGCTGAGTCACATGGCTGGGAATCGAACGAAACCTGCCACTCATATCGCTTTGATGTGGCCTGTAGCGCTTCCTTCGGCTGGTGCGTATGATCCTCAGCGTGCCTTCAACAGAGACACTTTACTCTCTGATCAAATGACCGACAGGATTATGGACGGCGGTCTCCCGTTCGTGGCTGCCATTCAGCGCTCTCCTGCACCTTCCTAGTACCTCTGCCTCCTGCCCCGATGAATTCCTGATCCTGTAAACATCATTATACAAGGTACCAGGCGGCCACGTCTTCCGGCGCTTTTTGACCGTCTATAGTTTCGGAATCTGTGCAGACGAATGCATGAACATTCGGAGCGATAATCTCTGAGCTTCTCATCATCATCATCATCATCATCATCAGCCTGACTACGCCCACTGCAGGGCAAAGGCCTCTCCCATGTCTGTCCAATTAACCCTGTCCTTCGCCAGCCGCGGCCACCGTATTCCCGCAAATTTCTTAATCTCATCCGCCCACCTAATTTTCTGCCGCCCCCTGCTATGCTTGCCTTCTCTTGGAATCCACTCCGTTACCCTTAAGCACCAGCGGTTATCTTGCCTTCGCATTACATGCCCTGCGAAAGCCCACTTCTTCCTCTTGATTTCAATTAGGATATCATTAACGAGCGTTGTTCTCTCACCCACTCCGCCCGCTTCCGATCTCAACGTTACGCCTATCGTTACACCTATTTTAAAAGAGCTTCTGGCTCTTTTAAAATTTTTCTTGTGGTGTAAGCGTGTTGTGAAGACGCTGTTCAAAATTCCAAATGATGCACTGCCCCTAAATCCAGTAGTCAGAAACTTTAACTTGAAATCATGAACAGAAAGACTCAGATAGTTATTTGCTCATTTAAAGTGTCAGCCTCCTTAGAGGCAGAGCAACAGCCACAGCTATTAAGTGCACGTTTCCCAGCTTTATGGTGTTGGCGTGTTTGGCGTAAAAGCGTGCCACGCTGACTTGAGAGTGTGTAGAGGTGTCACGCAAGACGCCACCGCCACAATGAGTGGCTCGACCACAGTGACGTCACACGCACTCTAACAAAGTATACAAGTAACAGTGAATTAAACAATACTATTGTGTTAATAATCGCAAACAGCTGTTACTGAATCTCGCATTATTTAGTTTAGTTTTAGTTTTTTATATCTATCTTGCCTGTCGTCCGTTATATTTGTGACCACTCTGAGGCCGTACTTTGTGATTCCTTTGCAGGTATTTATAATTTTATAATAGATTTTTTATAAGACTTCATGAGAACTCGCAGTCAGTATATGGCACAATAGAAAACACTGTAAACTTAAACGCCAGAGCAATCAACAAACGATTCCAGTGGTGAGAACGTCACCTGAGAACGTCAATGAGAACGTCACCTGTTAAATACATAAACAGCGGTACGAAAGTTCAGACAGGGGAACCTTCAACAGCCTAATCGGACACGAGCCGAGTTGAGTTGAGTTGAGTTTTTGTATGCCACAGGTGGAATTAGCCTTGCTTATTCTTCCGGCGGTTGCTCCCCCGTAGGGTCACTTATATATTAATAATGTCCTAAAACCGGTCAGTACTGCCCCGCTATGCACACAGTTGCTTATAATAGAACATAAGCCACTCCCGCAGTCACCGTCTATGCACACATTCACTCACAGCACAACATAATCCACTCCAGAAATAACCATCTATACACATAATCAGTCACAGTAGAACATAGTACATTGCAGAGCCACCATCCACGGACACATTCACTCACAGAATAGCATAGACCACTCCAGAAGGCACCACCTACGCACACATTAAATCTCAGAAGACCATAGACCGCCCCTGCTGTCACCATTTAGAGTCAAGATCAGTGTCCTGCAGGAATGTTAAAAAGAGTCGTGAAGCCTCTCTTCTGCATGTCTGGTTTCCACTCGGGTAGAGAATGTCCTGACCTGTACTGTGAAGGGCTCCTGTCCTCTTGAAGGAAGCGAACATCACAGACCTTTCCGCGTTGTACTCTGGGCAGTACATAATATAATGTTCTTATCCCCGCACACCACATATAGAACATAGCGGAGACGATGCCATGCCCGCCTTATGCATCCAGGCAGGAGTACGAGCAGAGCCCGTTTGAATTCGATGTAGTAGAATTGCCTGGGATCTTATCAGACTCTTGGTCACACATAGCTTGTGGGGCGCACTCCACAGGGTACTGAAATAATCGAGCACCTTTTTCCTGAAGAGATGTTTTGCATCTAGGGAGACTTTTTTTGATGAATTTCTTGACAGAGTTTTGTGGGCGAGACTGTCTGCCACCTCACTGCCTCTGACTCCTATGTGAGAGGACCCCCATTGGAAATATAGACCAAAGCCTCTGTTGTGCAGATTCTCTACCAAGCGTAGCCGAGGGGCGTGCCCTTGTAGCGCCTTATTGTATCATTCTTACCATCCGTCCGTGAGCTCTTCCTGTTACACAAATATTCATATTACCATTTCATTCCGTCGCCTAGCTTCCCAAATGTGTCTCCACAAGCGTTATTACTGCAGAGTCATTCCACTCGAAAGTAGAATACGGCAGAGTGTGACTCCGGCGTTTAGCATGTTGGTACATGTTTTTTCATGTCGGCGGCCCTAAGCTTGCTTGATTTCTATCGTCGCTGCATCATTTCTGATTAGCTCTTCAATTAACGTACCATCGTGAGCAAAAGTAAAAGAACCCCTCCACTACAAATTCAGACGCGTCCCACTCTGCGTGGGGGCGCTACGTGACAAGCAGTTCCAGTGTCGAGACCAGCCCAGTCGGCCCATCTCGGCCCCAGAAGTGCTTTGTCAGGTGGCGCCCCCACGCAGAACGGCACGGGTCGGAACTTGTAGTGGAGGGGGTCTCTTACTTTTGCTCACGATAGTACAGATCTCCAAGATATCGGTGGAAACTCGGAAGCGCATGGGCAAAGTAAGTTTCATCTATATACATATACTGATAAGGGCACGCCAATCTTTCGTCTTGCCACCGTCCTCAGCTTTGCACTTCCTCTCTGTTTTGTCTCCTTGATGCATGACTGATTGGCCCATTAATGCAAAGTGATGCAATGAACGGTTAGCGGTGGTTCTTAGCTGCCTCATAAAAGGGTCAAAACTTTGGCAGATGTGCAAGGCACAGGAGGGCGCGTATACCAACCGACTGTATGGGCGATTGCACGAATACGAGTAGTTGCCCTATTACTAGCTTAAGTTTTCCGTCAGAAACTGATTGCAGTCAAGGCAAAGAAACAATCCTTAAATTCGAGCTTTTTTTTAGATGCCTTGAGAAGCAATAACGCTTTTTGGAAGCGCTCTGACGCAATGATGGCAAAGATGCAGTATACAGGGTGTCCCAATACGGAATGGGCTCGGCGAGCGAAATCAGTTGAGAGCGGTTGAGAGTTGCACGGCCTTATCAGAAGTATTGGTTGGTTGGTTTATTGGGGTTTAACGTCCCAAAGCGAGTCAGGCTATGAGGGACGCCGTTTTGAAGGGCTCCGAAAAATTTCGACCACCTGGGGTTCTTCAACGTGCACTGACATCGCACCTCGAGAATTTTAACGGGCCTTGAGAATTTCGGCTCCATCGAAATTTCGACCGTAGGGGCCGGGTCAGAAGTATCGTTTAGTTCTGGAAACTTAATTAGTCAGTAAAGACTAATTCTAAATTAGTCAATGAAGACTAGTCAGTAAAGACTAATTAACTACTTTTCTAAATATTGGTGTCAGAAACAAAGGGTTAGGAATTTGTAGATCACCTTAGAAAAATAACCGGCCCAAATCTCGGCACACAGGTACCATTTACGTGATTTTTTTAGCGGGCTAGAAAGCCCCCAAAATATGAAAGCTTCCACTTCAACAAGACGCATTGCAGAGAAAAAAATCCACTTTTCTCCGCAAAGACGTTGACTACTGGGTTTTCCTTACGCACTGGGCGAAAGACGTGTGCCAGCAGCTGTAACACTGTGGCTTTTGCATTTCGCGGGCGTTCTTTCAAGTTCGGTAAATAAAATTGCGTCAGTATGGTACCATGGTACAAACATTTCGGCCTCCTATTTTTCAAGGCCATGGAAAACTCCTGTACTGAGACTTCATCCCAGAATCCAAAGTTTAAAAAGTTGGTTCATTGGTTTTTAATAATTAATTAAAATTTTAAAGAACGAAAACAAACGCTGCAGACTACACCATGCTGCTTTTGCCAGCACTCATTTCGTTTCCCTCGCCTAAGAAGCTCGGACCTTTGGTTACTCTTAGATGGGACACCCAGTATATAAGGGATCAGGGGCTTGATGCCAGCGATGGCTTCAGTACTGCCTCATTACAGCGTCTTGCATTACAGGAGACGTTACACGCATGCGCAGTGCGAGCAGGGTAGTGAGGATGACCGGCGAGCGCGTCCATCTTTTTAGGCCGAATATTCAAGAATAAAAGGCTGGAGAACAACCCTTCTACAGTCACCTTTTTTTTTTCTCTCTGGCAGAGCACTGACGTGCGAGTCGCGAAGGTAAAAGGTTAGCAGGGGCGCCGTATAAACTGTCATGTAGCCGAGCATGTAAGACGATACAATACCAGCCTTAACCCAGTCGAAAAGTACGGCAGAGTCGGTCCAACCGAAGTTTACGGTGTCTTGTCGTTACTACCAATTTTTCTGTTGTGTTGCGAAGATGTCTGTTATTACGCTAGGCCTGGGTGTGTCGTTACGACAGGAAACTGCTTAATACTAAAGAAACTCACGTTGTTACAACAAGAATTTCTGCTGTCAGGTCCCACAATACTTCAAGAAAATCTGTTCTGACAACAGAAAATTTCCTGTTGCGTTTTCCGGTAGGGTTGTATGCGGTGTACGCTGTATGTGGGCGTGTCTACTGCGCATGCCCTGTTAAGGACACGAGCGGTCTTCAGTGTTATTCAGGTTAGCTTGTACCCGGATTGTTATTTAGGTCAGCACTGCAGTGGGAATGTACAAATGTGCCGTAGCGTGCGGACGCTAAATCAGGTCCGTAAAAATCTGTCCTGATAGCCTCAGCTGGTATTTCTGCTTTAAAATAATAAAACAATATACACGACGGTCAGCTACACAAGCGCTCCTTTCTTAATTCCCTGTCTTCACCTGTACACATTGTAACGGTGCTGAGAGAACCGGCAGTGATTACTTTTGTGGAAACCAGACAACCACCTACAAGGCATCGTTGGACACACGAATCCTTCCTTCCGTGAACACAACGCCTCTGGGTGTACTCACGCGGGCAGCGTAGTCTTTCAGCGGCTTAACTCAAGAATCAACGGGAGGAAAGAGGCGCAAAACAAATACAAAAGCGAAGCCTCTTGCAGGCAATCTCGTCTCGCCGCCCCGTTGCTCTAAACAAGTCGTACGCAGAGTGCCAGAAACCACCACAAATCTCCAGGATCCTCGATCGCGCCCTTCCTCCTTACAGTGGCGTTGTTTTCCCCCTACTACCCTCGCTCGTTAAACAAGGCGAGCACTCCACTTCGAAGGCCGTCGTCCTTAACGCCGTCCTAAATCCTGCGGCAAGGCAGCTCGGCTAATTAACGCTGTAGCGATGCCGCCCGCTCTTTCTTCTTCTATTTGTCCGCGGCGTAACTCGGTGGCTGAGAATCCCGAAAGCAGGAAGTGCGACTATCAGCTTCCAGCTGTCTGTGGGCCTAGACGCTATACAGAATAAAGAATAACACTAAAACAACGGCTAGCTGCGAGTTATTTCCGCGAAGTTCTGGGGTCTTTGCCCCCTATACGCGATCGTTGTCGGCGCGAATTTCCTCGCAATCGAAATATTCTTCGGCGCGTTTCCTCCGGAACGCTTTTCGCAGAGTGAACAACCGAGCAGCACCTCGAGGGAAAGAAGTGTGAGAAAAAAGAAAGGGGGACGAGAAATAGACAATAAAGTGAGACTTATTTTTCAGATGAGGCGGAACAAGCTTGGCCACTCTAGCGAGAGAATCGCTAAATGATCTTGGTTATTCGGGGATTCGGCTGCAGGCCCTCCTAACCCCTCCCTATCCTACTCATCCTCTTTGCCACAGCCTCTTTGAAGAAAGAGAAGATAATGCATTCACGACAAGGCGAAAGAAGCGGACACACTCGGTATTAGCCGAGGGATTAAGACAAAGCGGAAGCTAACCTCCTCTGCTCTGTGCTGAGGCGGCGACTCCGCGTGTTCCTCCGAGACAGGTCCAACGAGTGGTCAAGCCCGCTGTCCGCGAGCGCGCCCGGCTGGACGCGACGCAAGGCCTGACAGAACATTAATAATTAATGGGGCACGTCGCCTCCTGGATACACACAACTTGCTCAGGACACTGCGTGGCTTCTAGCTCGCTATCTCTTCTGGTCGGCGCGCCCTTCTGCGCTGACATCTCTTTCTCTCTTTCTCTCTCCGCCCTCCGTCGTTCTCGATCTGTCTTAATTTCTTGATGTTCCCTTCTTTTCCCCTGCCTTCTGTCTTTCTTACTCTTTTCTACTCAGGCTCGTAGGAGCGGGGACGTATCGTGACCCCTAGTGAGGAAGTCGACAGCCTTCGTTTCCCCTCGTATATAACATCACTGCCCTGTGTGTCCACGTCGCTGGCTTGCAGAGCAGTAGCCGCCAAGCGAGCCAGCCAGCCATCGGCCGGTCTCTATACCCCCCTGCCCTCCCCCCACCTACCAACTGCCTTCCTCGTTTCGTGTACTTATATCTGACCTGACTCGCTCGCTACGACTGCTCCCTATCACGAGCCCACGGATTCGGCGGCGGCGATGGACGCTTGATGGACTTTTTCTTTATCCCACCCTCGGCCCGACACACACTGCCTGCGAGGCGTGTCGAGCAGCGACGCCGCCGACAACGCCACCTGGTCGTCGTCGTAGTCGTCTCCGTCGTCATCTCGCGGAGCCCTCGTCGAAGGCTTCCCTTTCTCCAGCTGAGGCCTTCCTTCATCGACGTCCTTGCGATTCGCGGCGGAGATAGCGAGCGGCGCGGCGCGCGCTTTTATTTGTGTCTCGTTCACTTCGCGCCATTCGGCGAAGAAGGCGACTGCCCTGTACACATATGCTCTCGCCGCCTGCCCTGCTTTGTTTGCGTTTAACTTGCTTTTTCGAGAGCTCCCGTTCCTTCCTTTCAATCGTTACGCCTAAACGACCAGCCTCGTTAGGCTCGCCAGTAGCAGGCGGAAGTTGTCCTCTCGTTTATGCCTCCCCCCCACCTTTCCTTCGCTACCGCTCTTATGTGGGGCGTGATGGCGCTTAAGAAGCACAGCGCACGGTAGCTGCTTCGGCGGGTAGTTGAGTAAGTGCCTGCTTCGTCGTCCACCCAGCCAACAACTGGCCAGCCGTAGCAATCGCCGGCTCTTCAGCAGCGAGTCCGTCGAGAGAAACCCCAGCGCGCGCACGAATAACCTGTACGGCTCTAGCAGTGGGCTCCGTACGGGTCTTGACGAGCGCCGATGGGCCACTTAATCGACCAGGAAAGGAGGGCGGGGAGGGGACGCCAGATTTCGATCTGACATTGAGACGTGCTGATCAGCCAGCCCCCACGAGCAGCTGAGAAAGCGGCAGCGGTCGTGCAAGAAGACGTGCACAGCGACAGCGTGTGCTCCAGGATCCGCCACCATCGCCAAGACCAGTAGTGGTGGCAGTTTCCAGAGGCTGGCCAGTGCGAGAAGGCCAGTTTTGCTCGCTGCTACCGCTCTACATCGCGCAGCCGCCGCCCGAACTCTGGTCAGAAGAGACGGCCTTCGGCGGCAGCGGCGGTGGGGTCCCGAAAAAAGCGCGCAGGACCATGCTTCTACCGCTCTTGCTCCCTTCCCTCGCCGAAGCTGGCCACCGTCGCGCGTGCAGCCGTTCACCCTCGCGTTCTCCTCTCCCCTCAGGCCGAGCGCACGCGTCGAAGAGCGTAGTCACGATCCAGCGTGCTTGGTCAACGGCAGCTCCAGCGGTAGCAGTATAACTGCGGGAATGATCTATATAGAGGAAGTCTCTTACCCTCCGCTCCCCCTCTTCCCCTCCGGCTCAGCGCGTTCCGTTAAAAAGGGGCAGCTCTGGCAAGAGCGATGCCTGCCTACCCGGCTGACTTCTGAGAGACGACTTAACCGTACACTGATTGTTTGTCTTCTTTCTTTTTTCTTCCTTCTTTGTTCCCATTTTTTTCTTCGTCCTCGCTCTCTCTATCTTCTGTTGTTTGAAGAGCGTTCGCCTAAGAAGGAGACGAGGTACGGATGTTCCGCGGCGCGCGCTGGCCGGCCGCTGCAGCAGGCGTCGCCGCGCTGTGCCGTTGTGCTCGAGGCCCCCGCGTGTGGACATAATGCGTGTTTGGCTTCCTGGGTGCCATTAGACGGGAGGAGAGAGATTGTTTGGGGAGATAGACGAGACAGAAACGTGTTGCCTGCGAGGCAGGCGGCAGCGTCGTGAAGTCGGCGGCGCGCCCTCGACACGGCGAAAGGCGAGCGTGGCCGAACGATGCATCTCGGGTGCCTCCGAAACAACTACGGCGCAGAAGATGAAAGAAAAAAGAAAAAAGGAACGTAATAATGAAGCGAGACAAATAAAGGGGAGAAATTCACGAAGAAAAGCAGCTGTCACGATCTGGAGCGGGGCGTTTTGTCGTATACGCTTCGGCGACTCGCTAATGTGCTCGGGTTTCATCTCATCTCGCCTTTGGTTTTATTGCTGCCGGCGCGGTACGCGGTCAACTGAAGCGGCCTGGTGCAATAACACGTGCTTCAGGTTTTCCTTGGTCCACCTGCCGTTAGGTCCTTTTTGAAGTAACCCGAAAGCTCGCAGGACCCCAAGTATGGCTGGTAGCACGTATGAACATGTGTATCGCCTGCCACGTCTCAGTTATGTTCTCTCGCGGCCGTGAGAGCAAAGGGTGCTGGCCAGAGGTGCGCACCTTTTTGTGCCTAACATATAATCCTATGAAATTATTCAGACACGAAGGTAAAGACGCAGAGGTGCCTGCATTGCAAACGTCAACTCCACTCGCTCTGGTATTGTTTCAGCTTCAAGGTGAGTCTCGAAGGAAAAGCAGAAAAATAGCCGTTAGTTACCAGGACCTGAAAGCAGCTAACTTCTCTTGAGTAGGCGAACTTTAGCTGAACTAAATGCGTTGACGTATGTGCGTATTTCACCAAACTGTGCATGAAGCCCGTGCATGTGTGAACAGCAGGGTATTCCGACTCGAATGTGAAATGCCCACATGAGTAGAGAGGGAGGTGCACATTGGAATGCTTGTGCGTGCTTATACGTGAGTGAGGTCATCTTGCGAACTTCAGAGAGTTGTATTCAGTTACCTAACTGATTCTTTGCTGAATTTCGGCTGAATTTCGACGAAGGCGAAATTCTAGAGGCCCGTGTGCTGTGCGATGTCAGTGCACGTTAAAGAACCCCAGGTGGTCGAAATTTCCGGAGCCCTTCACAACGGCGTCTCTCGTAGCCTCAGTCGCTTTGGGACGTTAAACCTCAATAACCAACCACTAAACCAACCGATTTTTTGCTACTAATGTGAACTAACGTGAAGGTCGCACACAACCGCTACCATACACAGACAAGTTAAGTTAACGTTCCACATTTTCAGTGCCAACAAACTACAGGGTGCACTTAAATCTGCTTACGCGGTATGAATGCGAATGCACTGTGCACTACATTGCTGTTTTAGATGGTGCGTTTGCGGTTTGTGCGTTTTTGTAACTTAGTCCGCATTGGTCACCAAACCGCACACCATTCGGAGCTCCGTGGCTTAATGTCCATATATGCCGAATTGGTCATTCTCTACTTGGTATTAATAAATGGAGGCGAGTCCTGATACCACTACTCACTTTTCTTACACTTCGTTGGAATGCGGGTGCCGAGAGTCGTTGATCCTGTGACATTGCATGGAGGATATCTTTTTGCTGGGCACAGGTGTCGCTGTCTTCTGGCATGGGCGCTGCTTGCGGGCACGGAACTCTTTTTGCGGGCTCGAGGAACTCCTTGTGCAAACGTGCCGCTGTGTAGTGCACAGGTTCTGGTAGTCACAACGCCTTATTTCGCTCTTGTACTCCATGTAACGCTGGGTGAATGGCGGTATTCATTCTTCGAATACTTTTATGGCTACACTTAGAGGCACGCAAAGCATATGCATCTTGCAAACCAAGCAACCGGTAGACTCTAGATGTCCATTTGCAATGCAGTGAAGAACCTACACATTTCCAAAGCCTTCCATATCCACAGGTTGTGGCTTACGTAAAACGCATCCTACATCTCAATAAGACACGTATCCAAGGGGGACCCTAGGTGCCCCCCCCCCCCCCCCCTTCCTGTTGTCTTGGCAGTGCTCAGCTAGCTGCCAGCACTCGGGAAGTGTAAACTTCGTATTTGGCTTTCTCATTGTTTGGCAGAAAACGCGGATTCGACATCTGCAGCATAGCTACGCCATGGTGACCCCCCCCCCCCCCCCCCCCCCCCCCCCCCCCCCCCCCCCAGAGAGAGCAAAATAAATTATTTTTATAATACGTTGTTCACAGTTTTAATAAATTTATTGCGAATAAGAATGTGGTAAATTAGGCGCGCATAAAAGTTACCGGAGCATTTATAGGAGGTCTGCCTGAAAAAAAGTCGTGCCCTTCAAATAAATCCGCGTTCCCGGCCTGTTTTTAGACAATCTGGGTGCGAAATTCACACTTCCCGGCATTCCTAGGGTGGATGAACAGTGGCATGCTCCTTTTCTTTTTAGGCAATTTTGAGGAACTCAATGAATTTCACGACTAGAGCTAGTAACGCCCATCATGCATAGAGCAAAAAACGACCCACTCTACAAGGCGAATGACCTGTGTACCTTCAACGACCTTCGCTATCACGATTAGAGGCGCAAGTAACACGCATCCTGTTATCCAAGCCACCAGGGAAATTCACAAAACTAATGGCACCAATGAGCCAATGAAAAAGTGTCGCCTACACCTTGCTAACTCCGTGGCTTGCTTGCTTATCACGTATTTCTGTCTCCATTCAAGCTTAGCAAAAAGGGTGACAAAGAGCAAGGGGGGTGGAAATAAAGACAACATGCAAGGAGTCAATCATAGGCTATTCATTGATCAAGACAAACAGAGCTTCAAGTGATCCGTCATAAGTAGTATGTATACTATACGCGTACGATGAGCTCACGGTGGGTGAAGAGATGCTATAAATTGAGAGATAGAAGGAGTATAATCATTATTTGAAATATTTTAATGCGTCAATATGTGTTATGTCAGTATATACGTCAATCTGTCAACGTGTAGTCAATATGTGCTCCTCTTCCTGGTGGCTCTATATCGAGTGGCAAGTGTACAGGACTCTACAAACTTGGCCTGGATTTACCTGTCGTAAGCTGCGCTATCATACAGTATCAAATCATCAAAAAACAGCCGCATTCCAGTGGATGGAGTTAAATACACGATAGTAATTTTTTCTTCCTATATTCCCCCTTCTTAGATGTATAAGCGAAGAATGCTTAAAGGAGCAATTTGCCTTATCCGATAGTGTAGCAGTCGCGTGCCTTAGCCGGCCATTCCTTTGTTCGATAGAGAAGGGAGTGATGGACAAGTGAGGCGTGCTTGCACATTGTATCGCTGCTACCGCGCCGAATCTGCCGCGTTTCTAAATAGGTTGCATGCAACCGTGCGCGTGGCAAGAGCCGCTTTGAAGGCACCTTAGAAAATGTACATGTATAAGCGAGAAGCTTCCTCACAACAGATTCGGCCAGGAACACGAAGCTTTTGCACGAGCTTCTCTCGAGCGACATAACGGATCGCGCCGCGAACAAGTTCATGCGGACCGTTCGATCATCAACCGCAGCTCCCGGCCGACGAAGTCTGGAAGCCCAAGTCGCGCGTTCTCCCAGCGCAGTGCACGACGAATAACGGGGCGTCATAATTGCTTATCGCGGTCTCTTCTGCGTGCGTCGGTGTGCTGCTCTCGTATGGGCGCACGGAGATCTCTTTTGAACTTCCCTCGCGAAGCGCCGGGGTCGACGTCCGGAGTCGGATGGGGGGCGGAACTTCAGGTGCTCTCAAAACACGTATCAAACAAAATAGAATGGCGAATGAGGGTCAACTAAACCCAGAGCGAGGAGTTTAAAGGAAAAACAAATGAAGATATTGCGTCGATTACGGAGCGAAGGAGGGCAGGCAGGCAGGCCGGAGGCGAGGCAGAGTCTACATGAAAAGTTGACCGTGTGCTCATCATATACGGTAGCTCTTCCTAAACTGCGCGATATTACTACATACAACCTACGCGAAACGTGCACGCGGGAAATGAAGAGGAGGGAACAAAAAGGATGAGCGGGGGGGGGGGGGGGGGGGGGGGGGGGGGGATACTGTGATGGAGAAAATATATACCTTATACTTTAGAGCAACGAGTTCGCGGCGAATAAACACGCTCTAGCTGCCAGGATGCGACGCACCGGCACATCGCTTGGGGTTTTGTGCCGGGTACTCTTCGAGATCCCTCGGAGCTCCCATCTTAATTTTCGCGTTGCGTTCTTCTTTCTTCTTTTTCTCAAAAAAAGATGGAGCGAAATGAGAAGAGATGCACGGTCAGCCAAAGTATACCTGCAAGAAGATCTGTCTTCCTATCTCGCTTCGAGCCGTTTTTTTTTATTTTTATTTCTTTTTTTTTTCCGAGTAACCTGCCCCGGGAAAAATTTCCTCACGTACTCGAGAGACTTGCGGCGAACTGCGCAGTGTATGTCCCTATGTGTTCAGCGTTGCGGTATACGCACATCGGCCCAGTTTATCTGATCAAACTTTTCTTGTTGAACTGCCCCGTTTGCTCCAAAGTTGTTTTTTGTTTTTGTTGCTTTTTATATCGGCGGAATCGTTTTACAATTGCGGACACCCGTGGTACTACAAAACGGAAATTTTACAAAAAAAAATCAAGATAAGAAGGAGGGTAAGTCGAGGAGGAAGCTCGGAGCGGCATTCGCTATCTGTCTAATGAGTTGTGAACTTCACGACCGGCTCGGTGTTACCTTAATTAATTGCGAGACCTGCGCACGACTGGAATGTGCGGCGTTCTCGTTTTTCCTCTTCTTTTATTTTTTTATTCGGTCGCACATACATTCGATACCCAGCGAGTCTGGCGAAGTCTTCGTTTTTTACTCTTTTTCACCGTATCAAAAGGCTCGCTAATTTTATTCTTCCTCTCCAGTTCATAATTTATGGCCTCTCTCATGTTATACTGCTTCGTATCCATCTTTCTTGCTTTCTTGTGTTTACTTATCACTGCCTCTTCGTCCTTGATTCCGCGCGTTCCCAGCAAAAACACGAGGAAGTGCATGCGTGTAGGCTGCTAAGGTGCGCTCGCGCGCCGCGTTCTCGGGCTCGATTAAATAACGCGCCGTTATCGCAATCGCAAACGGCTCTGCTCCCGCTGTGTCGTCTTTTTTCCTTCGCGTTGCTCGAGTGAACAGGAGCGGAAAGATAACAGCGAACGCCGCCGCCATGTTTTCTTTTATTTCTCAGCGCATTCGGTACGTTCTTTACGTCTTGCTGGTCGACATGCCTCTACCGACCCTCCCCACCTTCCCCCCCTTCCATCCCTTGCCTGCTTCGTGAGCCATGTGAGAGATGCATCTTTCTAGCAGCGACGCGGAGACGGGGAATAGATGTTAAAGAAACTAGAAAGGATGCCTCTCGCTCGACTTCAAATTAAGAGGTAAGTAGCTGGACGTTTCTCAGCTTGGTGTGTATTAAGCGGCCCGCTTTCGTAACTGATCAAAGCAAACCGACGCCAGATGAATGATACTTGATATAATCTGCCTATAGCTCGGCTTAGATTTCGAATGAGGCTCTGCATCGCCTTTTGAATGTATCTACTTTCCTTGCGATAGCAAATATATTCTGGCAGTTCTCATCTATAGATCGGAAAGTTTGCGAACGATACAAGATCTTGCTAGGAGTGCGAGTCAATTAAAAGCTGCGGGGAACGATAAAGAAAAAAGTATAGTTGCTCGGCTTTATTGAACACCGTTCAACCGAGATCGCAATGCTAGAGAAAATGGAAATTATGTTACCCTGTTTAAAACGTAAATTCCAGATCCTGGGGTTATTCGTTGACTGCTCAAAGGATTTTGATTTAATCATTTCCACTGCTCTTACAACGAAGCTTGCACATCATGTTTTTTAAAGTGCAGGGTTACTTAATAAAGTTGGCAGCAGCAAACATTATTAAACTGTTACCTATCCAGTTGTAGAGATCTACGGAAAGGTGTTCCCCAGAGAATCAATCTTGAATCCTTATTGTTTCATAACAAGAAAATATTTAGCACTAAGCAGACAACTTGGGCTGATTCCTTCCAGAAGGTAGTTTGAACTTGTGTTAAAAACGCAAATGTCTCAAATACGAAATTATTCTTATTCTACCTTAAAAACAAGCTCATAAATGGGAACTTCAATCGCTGCCTGCCTAGATAAAACAATGAAATTGTGTCTGTCTTTAAAAAAGTCTCTGTGTTCTGTTCTTTTCCGACAGTTCTAACAAAAAAACAAGCTCATAAATGGGAACTTCAATCTCAGCCTGCCTAGATAAGATAATGAAATTGTTTGCGTCATTAAAAGTCTCGGTGTTCTTTTCCAACACAACACGCCGTAGAGCTACGCGGAAAGCTGTATGGAGGTGAATTACTTTAGTTCGTTCGACATGCTTATTTCATCACAGCACCCACACTACGTGCACGGACGGGCAGAATACATCACAGCTGCGAGTTATGGTGACTTCCTCTCCGTCCACATTCGTTTCTTTTTTTTTTTTTTTTTGCTCTGCCGTGAAGAGTAGCAATCTCGTGAAGTCCGACTCTTGCCAGATGCGGCAATTTCTTTAATCGCAAAGCATAATAACACTGTTTACAGCTGTCTTCTTTTTTCGCACAAATGTATTACTTTGTTTCGATACTGATATATCATTCCAACTAAAATCAGCAAGTTGCAAGCCGTACAAGTACTTTATAACGCTTTTTACAATGCCCGCAACTGAACAATATTGGATAGATTCGACCTGTTACTCTAACCTGATCCTCACAATTCAGTTCGTGTTAAAATATTTTCATAAAGAAAAACGGCCCATATCTCAAGGAACTTGCCGCCAGGAAGTTGCGTTAAGTTTCTTTAACACACGAAGCACAGCGGCTGGTGGTATCGTACGCACGGACAAATCATGACAGCCAGATAATCAGCTACGCCCACCGTCTATATGTCATCACCTTATACATTATTGACATATTGTATCCATAGCTGTTAACCAACTTTTTCTTGTAAAAAGAATTAATTTTTACGTTGATCTGTACTTTTTTTTCCAATCGCTTTCTAGTATCCAACTTAAGCTTACATAGTTGCATTTATAGGCTTTGACTCTCTTTCACAGCACTGCAGTGATTTCTGTGCGTGCATTTTGTTCATCTCTCTATGTTGTCTTGCTGCATACAAAGTGAAAATGTGCTTTTCCTCAGTTTATGGCTACTTACGTTGAGATAAGTCTTGAGTAAAATATTTGGACTTATTTTGTTCGGTCTGAAGTTTACAAAGATTTCGTGATGTCAGCTTCACATCGCTCTGCCCTGTAGTGTATTTGCAAGGTGCAAGACTATGTCAAGGCACTTTCTGTCTTTTTGCTTGCGCCTTCAATACCACCCTTGTCCAGCGTACGTGAAATAGTGAAATAGATTAACTTCGCTTTATTGGTAATAAAACTTAGGGCTACTTCTTCCATATATAATTGGTCTTTTAGCAAAAATCAAACATATAGGATATTCACAGAATGCAGATGCTCAGGTCTGATACAAATAAAGACGAACAAAAAAAAAACGAAGACAAAATGAAGGTGGGTGGAGGAAGAACCTGTGCACGCTATTGTGCACGCTGTGCACGCTCCATTTAAAAGACAACACAGTGGGAAGTTATTTCAAAGCTGAGCGTACATGGAGCAGCAAAACGAGAAAAGCAGTAGATGCTTGTAAGCTTGAAAATCGCATTTGCATCGACATGACGCGTACCTGCAAAGAGCATCGCCGTGGAAGGGTAAGAGATCTAGTGAAATAACTGAGGTTAGACCAAATTAAGCCGTTATATTTGAGAACAAATGAAAGGAAGGCATAACCATATTCCTAACAGTGCGTGCGTATACGCAATTAAATATCCCATATATCTCGACGAGGAATCTCTAAATATGTAATAGCGGTTGACGCAACACCACAGTCATGAAGAGATGCGTTCAGAATGCGAACTGCTTGAGGCAAGATCACTATTTAAAGATGTCCATGTATACCACAGTACAATAATGCACCCTCAAGGCACCTACTAATCTTTTGCGCGCATTTTTTTTTCCTTTATCCTTGTGCGTGTGCGTGCGTGCGCGCGTGTGTATGCGTGCGTATGTGTCCGCGCGCGCGCCCGTAACGCAACCTCACCATGCTCATAACACTAACCTGCCCCAGAACAACTGCAACAACGCAGCGCGCGCAGTGCGCTAGATCACGCATTGCCAATTTCTCTTCTTACTTTTTTCTTCTTTCCCACATCCGAATACGCAGCCGCGGCGTTTTTCGCAAAGCGCGGCAGCTTTAGAAGGAGGCAGTGCCGCGACTGCGATTGCCACCGTCATTACGCAGTGCAGTTTCTCATCTGACAGCACGCGCGTGCGTGCGGGAATGTGTTTTTTCGTTCTGCATTCATCTCGTCTCTCCCATTGGCCCGCGCGATTTCTTTTCTCTCTCTCTCCACAGCTGCCCACACCACGCAATGGCCCAGATGCACCCGAGTGAGTCGGGAAACTAAGCAATACGCAAGAGCAGAATCGTAACGGTGCAAAATAAGCCGGGCAAACACAAAAATTCAAAACACGAAGAAAGGCAGTTGAGCGCGGTGCAGAAAGGACAAGGCGATGCGTACACCGTTCAAGCACAGTGGTCGTTCATTTTCGAGACCATTGCAATCGCGGGGCGCATTCCTCGCCGGGGCCGTCGAAAAGAGGGGGCCCGAGCGGCGCTTTAATACCGCTACGAGTAATTGCTTTTAGGCTGACCAGGCAGCAGCAGGCGTGTCCCGAGAAGCAGCAGCCTTTGCCTCTTTCGACGCCTACGTGGTGTCCGAACAGCGGCAGCGCGTACGTGATTCGTGCTGATTGTCGCCCTGGAGCTGAGAGAAGAATTGCGCCTGCCCTCCACCGAACCCCCTCCTCGTTCGACGCTAGGTGTTCTCCTTCGAAGCCACTGCCGACCTACGCACAGGTGTCAGGCCGTGAAGCCCGCCTGGCTGAGACCTTGCGCCGCGCGCGTGGTTGGGGATGCAAGGAGTAGCTGCTGTGTTTTTACGCCATCTATTTCACACATTGAGTTTCTTACTATTACCTAGACGGAAAACTGGCGCCCCATCTATGGGAGTTTGCGTGGAGCCCCCTCAAGACCACTTCAGCCACCATGGGCGCTCAAAGCATCATGGGCCGGTGAGCTACCGACTGCAGAACTACAACTTTTGGCCAAAAAAATAATGCAAAAATAAACGCTGTACGATAATAAAGAATACCTTAACATTTAATATCCTGTCTAAGGATTGCAACAAGTGAGCAGGAAAGCATGTAAATGCAAAGTTCGCCCAAAATAAGAGATGAGTTGCTCTCTTATTGGCCAAGTATTGAACGCTACAAAAACTAATATTTCGTGCTTAACAGGCGCACTTTTAAAAAGAAATAAGTTTTCAAAAAAAAATTCGTAGCTTAAACATTTTAAAAAGTTTTTAGTGGCATTTCGAGAAAAGAAAACCCTTTTATTGTCGTCGTGTGTTGTTTCGGTTTCTCTACTATGGCTTTTACACACTGCGTTCGCGCCAAAGTCGTCTGCGCACACCATAGAGTTTCTTACTATTACCTAGAAGGAAAGCTGGCGGCGCTGCACTTCAGCCACCATGGACGCTCAAAGCATCATGGGGCGGTGAGCTACTTGTTGCGGAACAGTCGTAGTTTTTCGGGAACACGGAGTGGCACTACTAAGATGTTTCATTCCGAAAACGCTGTTCGTGTGTGCGCAGACGACTTTCGCGCGAACGCAGTGTGCAAAAACCATAGTAGTAAAAACGCATAGAGACACGACGCCAATAAAGGGTTCCACTTTTCCGAAATGCCGTTAAAAAACCTCTTATAGTATTTAAGCAACAACATCTTTTTTGAAAACATATTTACTTTTAAAAGTGCGCCTGTTAATTACGAAATATTAGTTTTTATAGACCGTTTACAGCGCGCAGTTCTACCGTTTGCGACCAGATGGCGCCACACGTGCGCTCGGAATACGGCACCATTACTTGCCTCGTAAGTCGCCGGCGTGTATGCCTCGACGCAGCAGTGGAAATATCGCGGGTGGTTGCCTAATGTGTTCTTTCTACGATGTGAAAAGGCAGAGGAAACACGTGCTGTGTTGTGGATCGCAAGAATTGCGACAGAGAGTTAAAGGTGTGGGATGTGGCCGTTTGCGAGCTTCACGGAACCGAACTGCACAAGGAGGTAATGCCAATGTTCACGCCCGTTCGACACGCACCGTTTCCGAACTGGCGAACGCAACAAACACGTTCGCCAGTGCTAGATAGCTAATAAAGAAAGGTTTTGATCTTGGAAAACCTGCGAGGGTAAGTGCACAACACCGCCACATGAAGAATCTGTTCCGCCACCGAAACCATGACGGCGTGCTCTCAGTTGTTGTGCACTGTGCTGAGACCCCATTGATCGTAAGTGATGGTGTGTGGCCATTAGTAAAAGGAGCGCCAGAAGCCGAATTAGGAACGAAAAAAAAAGACGGCTTGCGCTCCTACATGCTGCTGCTCTTTATTATGCACCGCACTGCCGTGCGAGCCGAAAACGCTTACCGTCAGTCAGAGTATTCACGCCGTCTTGGCGCTACTGTTCAATTTCGCTCCAAGTAGCGCGGTTTCCGTGGACCGTATTCGGATTACAGCATTTGGTTTACGGCTGCTGTGCTGGGCGGTTGTCACTTGCTCGTGGTCCATGTGAGACAGTCACTAAAAGTGACTCCGCACGATCAGAGTGAAGCTGATTAATTACAACCAAAGAGACCACGAGCATTTCCATGGCCGCATATCGAGCGTCGAGCGTACCAAAATTTTTTGTATGAGGCTGACGTTATTGTGAAATTCGTCTAGCATGAACGCGTTGCCATGCGCGCGTTATATAACAATCGCGGAATCCTTCGAAATGATTGCACGCCAGCTTGTGACGGCTGCTTGATACATGGTACTGCTACCATGATAGTCAACCTTTGTGTGTCTATTTATATTTGTCGCCTTTCTATGTTTATCCAACCAGTAGGAAATATTTCAGGTTTCCTAAGCACCGTTAACAGGTTGTGAACAAATCCATACGATGTCCATGTGAGCGTTTTACAGCAGTGTCTGCATGCAGGTACACGATAGGACAACGACCTGTAAGGCCGCAGGAACATTCAACCTTGCCGTTTTATATAATAATAATAATAAAAAAAACATTAAGCAGAGCATTCAGCGCATGCAAAGACAAGCATTCAGGCGATCCGTCCGTTGGCTCGAAGAGGCGGAGAGCTCAGCGCGCGACATGAAGTCCTATCGCGTTTTCACGCCTGAAGTGATCAAATTAGGGTTCTCACATGTCCTTCCAAGCTTTGGCCAAACTATAGTGTCGTCTTCCCTCTCCTTTACAACCGTATCAGCCGAAACACTGCCTGTCGGAACCGAACCGTCCGACGCAGCAGCCTTCGCGACGAGGCGCGCGCCGAGCGGTCAGGAGGCGAGTAATGGCGGCGTGATCACGTGATAAAAGATGGCAGCCCCCATGATACGGCGCTGTAAAGCGTCTATAGTGTTCACTACTTGGCCAATAGGAGAGCGAGTCGTCTCTTATTTTGGGCAAACTTTGCACTTAAATGCTTTTCTGCTCGTTTGTTGCAATCATTAGACAAAATATTGAATGTTAGGACGTTTGTAGTTATCAAACAGCTTTATTTTTCTATTATTTTTTGGCCAAAAGTTGCAGTTCCGCAACAAGTAGCTCACCGCCCCATGATGCTTTGAGCGCCCATGGTGGCTGAAGTGGTCTCGAGGGGTCGCCATGCAAACTCCCATAGACGGGCTGTCAGCTTTCCATCTAGGTAATAGTAAGAAACTCTATGGCGCACACACGAACAGCGTTTTCGGAATGAAACGTCTCAGTAGTGACACTCAGTGTTCCCGAAAAAATACGACTGTCCCGCAGCAAGTAGCTCACCGGCCCATGATGCTTTGAGCGTCCATGGTGGCTGAAGTGCAGCGCCGCCAGCTTTCCCTCTAGGTAATTGTAAGAAACTCTATGATCTCACACTTGCACTGGTACTTTGGTTGTCGTCTGCTTGCTGGGTTTTTTATGGTGGATTTATGGACAGGAGTATTTATGGATTTATGGATTATGGACAGAAGTAGAGAAAACTGATGAGTTTTCAAGCGAACGATGAACGATCAGGTTAGTAAGCTTTTCGCATTACCTGGATGGTTAAAGTCGTGTGAGTGTTTTAATATTTTCACACACACAAATGTTCGTTAAGAGACGATTTCTTCCTTCCCAGAAAAATGAGCTATTCAGGAAATAAAAGTTGACTTTCCAGAAATTCTAGTGTTTTTAGTTTGTTTCGTCATGAATAGAGAACTGTGTTGCAATTGAGTGCCTACGAAAAGGGCTCCAGCAGGTCCATGATTTTAGATCCTGATTTTCTGCCACGTTTTATTTCTTGGTCTAAGCATGAAGCGAATCGGATATTTTAGTCGCATGGAAAACGTGCAAGACGCGTGAGTAATATCTGCTCTCAGCAATATCTGAATGGGTGTGAACTACTCTTCATTGCCCCTTGGTTTCCAAGGGGAACTTTCAGTTCAAGCGAAAAGTGCCGAGTTTAACGCCACCTGCGACCTTTCAACTCATTCTCCACCTTTCTTCCTCTTACCTGCTTAGTTCGTGAACGCCAGTAAAAACTAAAGCAATATGCATACGAGTGATGTTACAGGCACCAATCGTATCGATGATAGAACGCATTCTGCAGATGAAGTAACAGCTGCAAGTATTCGATGACTACGCCGTTATTACGTCATTGCGTATTTCTCACACGGTCTCCAAGTGCGGTGCAAATATGTATAGCGAGATTTCTAGGTCCAGCGGACTCGGCTGCACACATTTTCCGACACAGCAACAGGAAAGCTTACGCTCCTGTTCGCAGTTGCGCCTCTAGAAATTGGATGTACAATATGGTAAATCCTTACCGCAAAATATGCAAAGATATTCTTTATATTTTTATTTGTTTTTCAGACCGTGTCTAAAAGGAGGCCAAGGCTAACGACCAGAAATCCCTACGAGGCATTAGCACCTTGCACAAGTTCTTTCATTCCCTGGACTACACTTATAAGGATGACAGCTCTGTAAGCAGTACAAAAATTGAAGAAAATAGACGTGTAAGAAATATGAAATGAGAAAATGGCATCGCTCGGCATAGAAGTGTAAGATAGAGGCGTTGCAAATTTGTAATCATGCAAAAGAAAGAAGGCATGATATCTGGTAACTTCTTGTGTCTGTGCACAAAGAGTAAAGGCAGCAAGCATCAGGAAATGCGAAATCAGCGCTGCAATTTTCAAAAGCAAAATCAACATATCCGGAGCGCAGAACCATGCTCTAGAAAAAGCAGCAGTTTGTGCAATACCAAGCGTTAACTACCCGTTCCGAGTGCAAACCTCGAAAGCAACCATATCTGATGATAAAACACAATTTAATGACTTGTTACGTGTACAATGCCCTTGATGGCAGATTTGTTGGTTCTTTTTTTTTCCCCCACCACTCCTGTAATGACCCTTCAATAGGGTTAACAGTATCAATAAACAAACAAACAATTGGTGTTAAAGGTGCCAGGTATATATGACCTCATAGAGTTTCAAATGAAACACCTGTACTGACCAAACCACTTATGCATTCACCCTTAAAAACAGTGAAGCTCCTGTTAAAATCGACGGCTATTTCAGATCTGTTGAGCAGTTTAGTAGACTGAATTACTGGCGTTAGGCTGCCATAATTTGTTTCCATGGCTGGCATCCTCGTCTCAGTATCGCGGATTGTGTATGTGGTGAAAAGTTTTTAGCATGCGTAGGGATATAGAGTCGACGTGGACAACACATCCCAACATCAGCATTTTAATTTGATTGGTTTGGTCTTTGACGGTTTAACGTCCCAAAGCGACTCAGGCTATGAGGGACGCCGTAGTGAAGGGCTCCGGATAATTTCCACCACCAGGGGTTCTTTAACGTGCACTGACATCCTAGTCGAAATCAAGAGAAAGAAATGGGCTTGGGCAGGGCATGTAATGCGAAGGCAAGATAACCCCTGGTCCTTAAAGGGGCCCAGAAACACAATCTTAGTTAACTATTTTGCCTGTTGATTGCATACAGTGAGTTATAATGGGGCTATTAGCGCCGGTAATACCGCGTACATTCCGTTTTTTAATATTTTAATGTCCTCCCAAAAACAACTTCATGGCTCTGATGGTGTCGCCACACAGTGGCGGGTTTTTAGCAGCGGATATGACATCCCCTGGCGCGAGCTTGATGACCGGACAAACAGTAAATATCCTGCAAATTGTGTGAATAAATAGAGACACATTTTGTCACCTGTCTGCGTTTTATATTAGATCAACAAAAACAATTTGTTTGTCTTAGATAAAAGCCCTGCAAAGCAAGTAAAATAAAAATACACCACCAGGGGCGCCCTGGCATGGAAACAAGCAGAGATTTGGCATAAGGTTAGAATTGTAGGAAACCGTAGGCAAAGGTGATGGAGAATCTTAATGAGAATTGCCAACACAGTAAACAAAAAAAAATAATAAAGAAAAGCTGAGCATGGTGGCAATTGCCACCACCCCGTTTCAAAGGGGGCGCTCCTATCCATCCATCCATCCATCCAACGCTGCCAGTCTCACAGAGAGCAGGCAACCATGGAGTACAAACTTCCGCGACGTGCTCTGGCTGGCTGTTTTGATTGGTTGCGCCAGGTGCCGTCATTGGGAGAGCGAAATAGGAGTGGGAAGCCCCGCCAAAATCGAGTTGAGGGCAGCGTTTTGTTTGCTTGTATTTTGAAATTTCTTCACTGAATAACTCATGTTCGTGTGCATCGATTCCTGTAATTCTTTTTAAGTCAGCATCTGTGTGACATAAAGAACCCACCTGAAGTATAGCCGGTATTCCCCCAGGCAGTGTTTCGCAGCCCCTTTAAGGGTAACGGAGTGGATTCCAAGAGAAGGCGAGCGTAGCAGGGGCGGCAGAAAGTTGGGTGGGCGGATGAGATTAAGAAGTTTGCGGGGATACGGGGGCCGCAACTGGCAAAGAACAGGGTTAATTGGAGAGACATGGGAGAGGCCTTTGCCCTGCAGTGGGCGTAGTCAACCTGATGATGATGAATCTTAATGTGACGCACATTTAGCGAACCATTTCATTATCAAATCCTCTTTGCAAGTTTCTGATACAATTTTCTCTCGCTTTCTTTCCGTATCTTCCACGAAATTACCCAATCCTATAGACTCTCTAGAAGAGTGTATCCTCGCTCGCACAAGCCGCTCTTCAAACACCAAGCGGTGGCATGGAGAAGACTCCAAACCCATCCCTACCCGAACCCTTGCATTGGCGCCCACATCTACCCCGACCTTATAGACCCCTCCTGCATCCACTGGGGTGGCACTGCCAATCTCGATCGTATGCTATGGGACTGCCCTGAGGAACTTCCTCCGGAAGCTCTTGTAGAAGCTACCTCACCAGAAGCCTGGTAAGAAGTGCTGCGCGACTCGAAACTCGTCCTCCAGACGGGAGCCATCTAGCACGCCGAAGAGGTCGCCGCCGGCTATCAGCTAACGGCCACCTGGCCCTTCTGCTAAGAAGAAGCGAGCAACCCTTCTTTTCCGGCAATAAAGTTTTCTCATTAACACTCACTCCCCACAGGTGAAGCGACACTCATGTTATCTATGTCTAAACTAGAGCGAATTCATTAGGCAGCTGACGTCAGGTTTGTTTGTTTGTTGGACGTCAATCACCGGGCCGCACTTTGACGGAGGCATGAGGCAAAAGCGCCCCAATGCTAGAATTTCGGTGCACGTTGATAAAAAAAAAAGGAAACGAAGAACCTCAGGCGACAGAATTTTATTCAGTGACCTCGACTACGGTCCCTCGAAGCTCAAAGTGTTCCATTCTGTCCAGGAATGAGACTGTACAGGACGAGTCAACAAATAACGAAGTAGCTTTTCCGTTTATACACGAATTTTCGATTTCTGCGTGCTGCTTACGGCTTGTAGCTATTCTTACGCGTACTATTAGTCACGTTTAAGCGCTCGCTTTGACAATGGCTTTAGTTAGAGGGCATCGGCTCTTTGATGCTCCTGGGCTGATTTATGTGTTCCAAGTTATGCACATGCGTGTGCACGCGGGCACGTACTTCACCACGAGAGGCAAATATTACTCTCTTTGGTCCGGCGTTTGTGAGAGGAGGTGCCAAGGAAGTCGACGCAACCAACCCGACTCGGCGCTGCAGTTTTGATGCGCTTTAATTACTACCGCATAGAGGCCGCTAATGAACGGGTGAACAGAAACCATTAATTTCGGGGAACAAAGCGCCTCCTACAGGCATCGCCGGCGTGCACGAGGGGACAGCTGAACGCGTCGTGTTTTGCGAAGAAAGAAAAAATTCAGGGGGCACTTTGGCTCTCTAAAGTGCTGCAAGGCGAAAGCGTTTCCTGGCGAACTGTTTGTTTTTATTTACTTTTTATTTTTCATATGTTCTTTTCCCTTATTTTTTTGCCCTTTTCTTATTTTTATTTTTTTATTTTTATTTTCATATCTGATTTTTATTTTGTTTTATTTTTGTTTATTTTCTTATTTTTATTTTTTATTTTTCCTTTTCTTGGCTTTATTCCTTTTATTTTATTTATGAAACCCATGCATTCACTAGATGCGCCTTTATTCATGCTCGAACCTTCAGCCTTCGTGGCGGAGTGGTAGCGTCTCCGCTTCAAATGCCAAAGGCCCTGGTTCGATTTCCACCCTCGGCGCAGTTTCTTTTTAAGCAATGACGCCGAAAGGCGGACAAATCTGCCGACACGGCTGCCGACGCGTCTGTCGACACGGCCGCCGACGCGTCTGCTAACGACAGTATGAGGCATTAAAGGCTTTCGCCCTAAAAAAGATTGATAAAGCTAGACGACAGTGAACTGGACACTCAAGAACTGACGCGTAGCGCTGCGCGTCGCGTGAACTTTGCAGCGTGAACTTCGCCACAAGGATAGACGTCGTCGCCTCACCGTGAGAACGGAAAGTGTTACTTGAGGAGATCAACACTGCGCGCCCGCAAACATGGACCGACGAGGACACCGCCACAGGGGCGTTGGGTTTCAGATTCACCGAGCGAGCTAACAGAGGTTCGCTTCCCACGCCCTGTGGTCTGTACAACACCGCCGCGCATGCTCGCAGCCGCTGTGACTCACCTGAGATCCGACGCGGCCACTGAAGGTCTTTTATTCTTTCACGCACTTCACGTGACACGCCGCCTGACTCATCTCGTTCGACGGCTGCTTAGACCGGTATGTGTCGTGATCGATTGCATCGTGTATGGTGCTGGTTTAATAAACGAGCTTTAACCAATCATTTTTCGATTAGCGCCTTGGCCTTCGGCTGCGGAGCCCAAGATGGAAGGATCGAATCCTGGCAGCGGCCCAGTTTCGATGGAGGCGAAATGCAAACCCGCCAGTGAAAACTCTCTTCTTATCGTTGATGCCGATGATGTGGCTGGTTCGTTCTTCTTACGGAGACTGGTGCAATTACCCAGAAGGTGGTTTCCGGGTCATAGACGGTGTTGAGAGAATTTAGACAGCGACACTTGATCAACAGACAAGAGGTTAACTGAAGTTTATATACATACAGTATTTACAGCAAGGTGGCATGAAATCAAACATGGAACTGGCTAGCTCGGCATACTCAGCCGAGACTTGGTATTAGCTTAAACCCTAGCCAAGAACGACCTTTCGGGCTACAGTGCCCGGGTTTTAAACACTGCGAGGCGTGGCCCGCAATCAACACTGACCAATCCCGACAAAACCAGCACTAACCAATCGCGGCTAACTCTTTACATCATTGGCTACCATACTTATAGCTCGCTCTCTCTAGCTTTGAGAATGTCTGTAACCCTCTCCCTAAAACATACACTGAAAAAGGAGCATCAAGAGTTACTAAAATCAAACCACATTCCCGGAAGCGAGCACAACCCGATTGGTACACGGGATTACATGCCCCGCCCTCAACTTCTGCAGTGTTGTCCAAACTCTCTCCCCTCCTGAAATCAAGCGAAAACAAATACAAGTGTGCCGAGTCGTTCCCACGGCATCGCCTGTTTCTGCAAGCACGTGCGGTCATCGTTTCCTAGTATTGGCAACCCCGGGTTCTCAGCTGCCGCTAAGCTGCTGGCATTCCGTCCCGCGGTTGTCCGTGACATCCTTAAATTTACGACTTGTTTACGTCTTCAAGACCCCTCGGCTCCCCGAAGTGTCGCGGTGTCCCTTTTCCCGCTGCGGGAGCATCCACCAGGACCCCATTAAGTGTGCGCCCTTTTGTTCCCGACCCCCGCGACCATGCCGCACGCGACCATCACAGACATCACTCCGACAGGCGGGTGCCTCGTCCGGCCGTTCATCAGTTGTTCTTACCAGGCGGCACGGCGGCTCCTACGGGGTAGCTTACATATGGCGCGTCCCTGCCGCCGAATCGCGGGACCGCCCCCTTCCCGTCTCCCTTCGTGGAAGCCCCCCGTTGCGTTAGCCGCGCCCTTGACCGCCAGATGTGTCAGTCGTCCCGTGCCGCATTCCTTCCTTTGTTCCCTTTCCGCTGAACTCTGCTGGTAATCGCGTCGAGGTGTTGACACACTAATGGGCTGTTTTCTACACCCCTCCTGTGCGTAGCCTCGAGCTTTACACCGCCCATATGCTGTGCGACGTCAACGTTCGTTAAAGAATCCCTTGGGTTAGAAATTAATCTGCTGCCTTGCACTACAGCGTCCCTCAAAATCCCATGTGCGCCTTCTGGACGTTAAACTCCATATCGTTGTATTGTCTAACTGTAGTAAAGTTAATCGCCATTTTAAATCGGCACGAGGTACAAAGGTAGACGAGGCAGGTGAGCGTGAGGTGGTTGAATACTGCATTCTCAAAAGCGAATCGAACACGGCTAGTGTACACTCTCAGCACGAGTACGCCACATGGGAGTAAAAAGGCCGTGAACTGTCCTCTATAGTAGTATACAACTTTAAAAAAAAAAACAGTAGTTATTCATACTATGCCACGATCCGCTGCGCCCTGTACTACTCCGCTGGCCAATCACAGCATCTTGAATAAACAGCGCGAACGAAGACGAGCACAAAAGACGAGCTTACTCCTCGTCTTCGTTCGCGCTGTTTATTCAAGATGCTTAACCAACTAGCCCGCCAAAACGTGTTAACGCAATCACAGCAGTAAACGAAATGAGCTTTTTAACACTCGACTACATTAAACAAGCCAGGCATCAGAATTCTAGACCTTATAATCTTTTAATTGTGATTAACTTCTTGGTTAGGTAAGAAGAAAAGTTTTAGCTATGGACTACTTTTTTCTCATGGAGATATTCTGTGCGGCGGGCCTGAATGTGGGCGGAGCTTCACTGTAGACTTAGGTTGTATCCTACTATAGCGCACTCCCTTTTATAAAGAGAAGTGCGGTAGAGGACGGCTTACTCCCTTTTTACACCTTTCTGCTTAGAGTGTACCCTTGCTACCCAATCGAATACGAGACACACACTCCAGGAGGAAACTATGGGGGCGCTTTGGCAGCCTAAAGTGCGCTAGGCGAAAGCCTTTGTCACGCTACTTCGACTGCCAATGACTGCCTATGTTTGTTACGGCTGCACTGCTTGGGAGCCACCATCCTTCTCTACTAGCTGACGCACACCGATTGAGGACGGAGCAGCGCTCGACGCCGCCGCGCCGACAGCGCCACCTGTCGACGAAGATGACGTTACCTTTTGACAGCTGCGCTCGTCGGTGAGTCACCCCAGGCGCTGGATGTAACGCCGGACGGACGGACCGGAGAATGAGCCATTAAAGGCGACAGTATCGTCTTAAAACATAAAGAGGGCAAAGAGATACAGTGTGGGAAAGACAAGACAAAATGAGAGACAGGGAGAGTGTCCTTCCTCTCCTGCGCTGTATCTCATCGCTTGTCACAAAAAATAGCTCAAGTTCCGTCTTAACCAGCCCACCAGTCCTAACCAGTGCTTTGCCAACCAGCCCAAGCAGCTGACATAAGTCAAATACAGAAAGTACTAACCGACTACGAATAGAATAGTGAAAGAACCGAACTTAGCACCTAATATTTTGCAAGCGATGTTCGGCGGAAACACTGCGAAGTACCTTTATTACAACCATGTTTTCGCATGATTGGCTGCCGCACACAATTCAGAAGGTTAGCATGCTTCAGAACCACGCTAACGCGCTTGCTTGAATTAAGAGGGCAACTGGCAATGGCTCTTGGGATTGGTTGAACAAATGAGCAGCACAGTTGGGTAAAACGGAGACTAGAATATTGACATCAGTCGCAAATCGTGATTCACGACCAACAAATGGGTATTGCGTGATTATCGAAAGACCATCAATATCCAGGGTCTTAATATGGTCATCATTAAGCGCTTCTTTGGATATTATTAACGTATTTCTCTTGCGTCCTCCGTCAAATGCTCAATTATTTCATCACGGTCTCAGATATGCACAAACAATAAAAATGGCACAGCGCCGTTAAATAAGGCAGGCAGCCCCACTTGCTCTAACTGCGTGCTCAGGTATAATAAGAGTGGCGGTGGCGGCGCAACTGTGGACGCTGTGCGATGAAAAAAAAAAAGCAGGTTTACGAGCGAACACTGATAAATTGCTGCTACTGAAGATGACAGTAGCCCTACGTCACGATAGTTAAGACATCAGTGCTGGTTAGGATCTCGATGTGAAGCGATGCACTTAACCCTCCCTACACAAAAAACATACACAGCATCGCTTTTGTTTCGGAGCCATGTTAAGCTATCTAACGGTGATTTAAATGCAGCAACTCGAAAAGTATGTACTGAAGAACTTAACCAAGTAAAACAACCTGCCTTTGTTACCTGCCTAGCTATCCCATTGTGGTGCTTTAGCAGTCGCCAGAGAATAAGCGGAGCCTTTATCAGTGACTAAATTCGTGAAACAACTTCGTGCTGCTCTACAGCCAGCCGCTCCTAACTCCGTAGCCCCTTGCCTGCGGTCCTGGTATCGTCTGAGTGACCCACAAGCCGAACAACGCTCGTATTGAGCCAACTGGACCGCAAGAACCAATTCGCCTATCCTCGGGCACTGCAGATCGCCGCTATCCTAGAGTCATTCATAACGCCCTCGCACGCGCCTGCATACAGAGTATACATACACACACAGAGCGATGCATCCCCTCTCAATCATGTCATTGTTACAGTCCACTGCTTCAACCGTATTGACGCGAACGTGGACCTGTACGAGCAACAATGCGCTTATATACAGCGAGGAGCATGGGAGGAGCACGGCGCTGGCCGGGGGCGAGCTCCTTGTTCTGTATATACACGGTCGGTTAGCGCTCGCGTGATGGTTCCGCATATAGTGGCAGCGCAGGTGCCCGGCATTCTGAGGTGCCTTTGAGATGCTCGCCACGTGTAGCTCGCGCGGCACAAGGCGCGCCAAATGCAAAACAGGGCAGCTCGTGAGGACCGCACCTCCCTAGAGCTCCTTGCATGCTTTCCGCAGGCCAGCCAGCCAGGCGCAGCCGAGGTGGATGCCAGAGAGTTGCGCGCTCTAGGTAGTGAAGCAGCAGTGGTTCTTCTTCCTATTGGGCGGGAACGTTCTCGCGGTGGCCCGCCACCTGCTCGGGAGCCTGGTTGCGTATGCTCCGTACCAGCGGTTGCTCCTGCAACGCGCAGCCCGTTGTCTTATACAGCGGCAGGCGCCTCATTGTGATGGCGACGCCTTTTAACGACTCCGCCTAATTTGTCCCAGATGTGGTTAAAGCCTGGAACGTGCCTGGATACCGTTTAATAATAGACCCGGCGAGGCAGTGAAAGAAACATTGTTTATGGCTCGCGTCGCGTGCGACCTGGAACTGAGGAGAGCGCAGGAAGGCTGCCAGTTGGCGTGCCCGCTTCGCCAAGCATGCTTTGAAGTGTGAGGAGTTATTTGAGACGCGTGCCGTAAATAGCGGATACCGCTAAACAAAACACCGATGCGCTCAAATCAAACAAAATAATAAATTGTAACTATTGGCTATATAGAGGGGTACGTGCGTCCATGCTTAATAGTACACAGACTAAAGTCCTAAAATAAAAAGATAATATTTACGAAAGTAAATTTTGGAAGCCTGGCCACCAAGAACCGTAGAAATTTGGACAGCATCAACAATCGATAGAAAGCAGAACAATCGAAAGTTATGGCGGTAGAGTAGCTTACACACTCATAAAGTTAATAAAGCGAAAAATAGGCAGGCACCGTAAAATTAATCATCGCACTTGATAATCGCAGAATTACATCAACTACTGAAATGGAGTGCAATGACGCAGCAATATTCACAATACAGAAAGCCTCCGCTACGACGCCTCCCATATTCGACAAGCAGTTTTGGGGCGTTAGACCCCAGAAACCAACCAATCAACATAACGAAGAGCAGTCCAAAAGACAACACATAGCAGTAAACCTGAAGCGACTGCTAGGATATGCGGATCGTCGCCTAGATCGGAACTCGCGTGCACCACCTCTTGTCAAAGCCTAGCACATTTAGTTAAGTCACGAGTGATGGCCGCTCTGAGGCTAGTTTCCTCAAACAGTCAGCACGGGCATAACGTAAGCGCTGATTGCCCTTTAGCACAAGGACCTCAAGACAGATACACGCACACAGCGATGAAATAGGCTGTCGGCGTGCTGCCCCGGCGGCCGGTATCAGCTGTAATGGAGGGAAAGTGAGCTTATCCTGACGAACAGCAGGGGTGGCTCTGACACTGGCCTGCTGCTCTCTGGGACTTGGAGATTTAACTACGGATTGCACTGCACGCTGTAGTCGCGTTTTATTCGACACACTTTCATATCACGTGTGCAGAGAACGTCGCTGTCAACCTTTTGAGCCCTCCGTTGTCGATTTGAGCGAGCGCCCAGGCGGCGTATCTCCACAGTGAGTCACGTGGCATGACGTCACTTGCCACACCTCCGCTCCGCTGGCTCAAGGTCAAACGCGCACCAAACTTGACCTTGAGAGTTGCAGCGTGATGAGTAGAGCTTTCGCTCCAAAAAAAATGCTGAATGTGCAAGCGCTTCGTCTTCTGAAGGGTCCTGAGGGTCGAAGACACGGTTACCGCCTTTTTCCTCAGCGTCAGGCAGTGGTGCTTCGGCCATATGGTTGGGTCGCTAGAAATTTGATGTTTGATTTTGCATTTGTCATTACGCTGACAGTAACCTCGCAGCTGCGGTGCTGTTACACCACGGATCTTTGAGTGGCATCTTGCGCCCGGAGAATTCCTGGCTTACACTTGCGTTAAGCTTTTGCACTTAATCCCAGCCTTGTCCCAAGCCACCCGAGCAAAGTTGTCACTCCTCTGATGATTTTTTTCCTTCCCGTACGCTGTTTTCAGAATGGTCATAATACGCGAGCAGCTTTGCACTCCTATTTTTGAGCTGCTTCGTTCCCTATGTGCACTGATTTTCTCTCTCTCCTGATACCCTCTACGGGGATCACTGCTCAAAGCCGGGGGGGGGGGGGGGGGGGGGGGGTAGAGTAAGTTCAACAGAATTATATAATAGCTCCGATACAAGGGGGCCTTTAAGGAAAATAAACTGAACTGAACTGAATTTCAATCATGTTTCAATGTAAAATAAAAATTTTCAAAGAAGTATCAATGGTAAGACAATTAAAATCTAACATCTGGTAAGACAATTAAAATCTAACTTCTTCATTTCATTAAAGAGTCTCTCTCTCTCTCTCTAACATCTGCATGAATAAACGTATTTTGAATGATAAAGCGTGGGCCAATTTTCAGAAAACTTCAAGGCGGCCTCAACGTTCCCATAACGGCATTGCAACCAAATATGAATACAATTTCTCAACTTTGACCAACATTAGTTTTCAGCAAAAAATTTGCTTGCAGTGTTTATATATACGAGGTCTGTTAGAAAAGTATCCGACTTTATTTTTTTTTTTTTTTTGCGAACACCTGATGGATATTAGACAAGCGCACTTGCATCAGGCGACCTTGAACCTTCATGCGCATGCATGAATTTTTTCCCGCCTGCCGATGGCGTCAGTCGCTGGGAAGCAGCGTTTGAGTGAGGCAGTGTGCAGTGCTCTCGTCGGTTTTTTATTGCAAGGAAAATGGCGGAGTGAAAGGAGCAGCGCTACTGCAACAAATTTTGCCATAAACTTGGCGACAGCTGAGTGGAAACCATTCGAAATATTCAGACGGCTTTCGGTGAAGATGCTATGAGCAGCACACAGTTTAAGCAGTGTTACAATTGTTTTAAATATGGCCGCACATCGGTGGAGAACGAGCCACGCTCCAATCGGCCATCAACATGCCAAAATGACGAGGTCATTGCCGAACTGAACGCTATGGTGATGCGGGACTGTCGCGTGACTATCCGAGAAATTGAGGAAGAAGTGGACATGAGCAATTTCTCCGCACATTCCATTATCACCGAAGATTTGGCCATGGAGAGAGTTGCGGCGAAATTCGTGCCGAAGCTGCTCACGGTGGAGAAAAAGCAGCTTCGTGTTGAAGTCTCACAGGACATGCTGGATTACGCAAACAGTGACCCCGACTTCATCAACATCATAATCACTAGTGACGAGTCTTGGGTGTACAGGTACGACCCGGAAACCAGATCCCAGTCGTCAGAGTGGAAGCATTCCACGTCACCAAGACTTAAGAAGGCCCGCCAATTGCGCAGCAATGTGAAAGTGATGCTGACTGCTTTCTTTGACACCCTCTGTGTGGCAGACCACGAGTACGCACTCTACAGGGTCAAACAATGACCAAAGAGTACTACAGGGATGTCCTCCGTTGCCTACGTGATGCTGTGCGGCGCAAGAACCCGGAGCTGAGGTCAACAGGAAATTGGCGCACCCATCGCGCCAATGCTCCTGCACATTCCTCGCACTCGAATCAGATTTTTTGGTGAAAAACCAGACTCCTGTAGTTCAACAGACTCCTTACTGTCCTGATATGGCCCCTGCGATTTCTGGCTGGTTCCCAAAATCAAAAGGCCATTGAAAGGAGCGCGATTTCAGACAAGGAAGAACATTATGGCTGCAACGACAGCTGAGCTAAACTCCATTCCGAAAAGGACCTTTTCGGAATACTTCCCACAATGGCAGCACCGCTGGGAGAAGTGTGTGGAGTCCCAAGTAGACTACTTTAAAGATGACTAGGTTTGCAACGCTCCAGTTATGCAAGTTTTTTTTCAAAGGCCGAAGGTCGGATACTTTTCTAACAGACCTCGTATATAACAGCCCACAAGGTAGATTCCGAGCTAAACCAAGCCATAGTTATCACGGCGACAGTTTTTGTTTACCGCGACCAGTTGGCGCCTCAAGCTGCTAATCTCCGCGAAGTGGCAGCAGGAAGTAGCGAGGTTTTCAAGCAAAGTTCGTAACAAAGAAGAGGCTGTCGCATGGAGACAACTACAAACGGGGTCATACGCAAACCTAAACCCACTAAGTAAAATTCAACCCACACTTTACGGGCACAATTGTCCGGGGTGCCATGAAAAACCTACACTGTATCACACAACACAGGCATGGCAAAAAGTCGACGTCGTCCCAGTTATACCAAACCAAAGTGCGGAGCAATGGGAGGGTCTGCTCTCCAGCGACTGCCGCGATGACCAGATCGGTCTGATACGGCGAGCTCAGCTGACGGCAGCATCCAGCAGAGCCCTGGAATATAGGGGCAACCGACCGTTGCTGAGATCGACTCATCCGAACTGCATAAAAACACTTTCGCTAGAGCTTAATAAAGTTATTCTATCCTATTATCCTATCCTTTTCATTCGTATCTAGTGCAATCAAAGAGCTCTGTGCCATAGTAGGCGGCAATAATGCGCCATTCTTGCTCATGTGAAGCAGGTGACCTTGGTCACTGTCGACATGGCGATAGAGGTTTGCATAGTTTTGAGCAATGACAGATTGTGAAAAAAGCAAACCGGTTCAGCGCTTCGCACGGATCCCAGTGATTACAATTGACAAAGGTCGGTAATCGACCTACTCGGATTACGTACACATGCAAATAAAACATAGTCAACGCATTCGGTGCACAGGAACTGAAGCAACGTTTTCTCATAGGTTTCCACCGCTGTCGTCATCCATCCGCTCCATCATATTTTCCATCCTTCAGCAAGCGCAGAGAATCATATCACAACCTGGAACCATTGGTTTACATTTTCATTCGTTGATGATAATAAATTGCCTCGGTTAAACTATAGCCCCATGAAACGAGATATGCGTCTCTGAAATTGGAGAACTCACGCTAAAAGTAAAGCAGAAACAGCGACATGTGTCAAGGCCTTGAGCATTAGAAACCAATTCCCATAAGTTTTCATTTTTTCCTAAAACAATCAGTGATTGGAACTCACTACCTGAACAAATTGTTACGTGTGCTAACTTCAAAGAGGCCATTACCAATGTCTTTTAACCACTGAGAATGCCCTTCTGAAACTTTCATTTATGATTATTTAGATCTAACGAAGATGTATCTCGGAGTGCTTTTATATCTGCATGCATAAATTTTAAACATATGTGTATGTATGTAAGCAATGCACTGTAACCATTTCTTGTAATTTGCTTTTGCCCTCCGTGCTTGGACCAAAAAGGGTCTGCACTATCATGTAGAAATAATAAAAAATGCCGCCCACCCCCGCCATACTTACATAAGGCGAGTTTGACGAGTTTGTAGTACTCGTTCGTACAGCATCCTTCTATGCTCTCTATTGCATTGCCGCTCTCAAATGAATAGCATTATATATTTCTGTTCAAAGAGTACTGAATGATGATATTTCATCGTTTCTTTGTTCTCGTGTGATGTCTTTTGCGCCTTTAGCTCGCGGGAAACTAGGGGGAAAACCACCGTATTCATGTTGTGAATTTCTTTGCAAGGAACTGCTGGCTTGTAGCCAGTCCCGGTATAACGTCAACATTCTCAGCGCCGATAATTCAATGCAAACGGAGAGTGCAAAATACGTGACTTCAAAGTAACAGCTTTAAAACCCCGTGTATCCCGCCCAATGATCTCTAGACAAATGGCCGTCCACTCCCAGAGTGTGCGCGCGTGCCGGGCACCTTGTCTCCCATTCGTTCGCCACTTGCCCTGAGACAAAGGAGCTACAGAGTCCGCTGTGTGGTCGTGGTTGTGGAGGTATACCCACACATAGAGGGGAGGTGGTGGGGGAGGAAGGTGAGGGGCGGAGAGAGGGAGGGAGAGAGAGAGCACGGCCGATAACTGCTCAATCGCGGCTGCACGCGGGCTCCGGTCGGCCGGTTAAAGAGCGCCGCGATGGTGGCCGCAGAGGCGGCGAGTGTTGCTGGCCGCCGAGTCGGGCAGAGTAACGAGCCGGGCCTGACCTGCATCGCTGCTCCAGATCTCTGCTTCGCCTCCGCTGCCTTGTCCAGCAGGGAGAACACTTTGCGTTGATTTCCGTCCACTTTGGACGACCGCCGAGGCTCCAGGAAGGCCGGTCCCCCTTGTCTTTGACTCTTTTGTTTTAATCCGTGCCGTCCTCGCCTGCCGATTTCGCCTCTTCTTCTTCTTCTTCTTAATGGCTCTATATAGACCCCCCCCCCTTAACCCACCGCCCACTTCGGTCGAGCCTATTTTTAAATAGCGCGCCCGAGAGTGTCATGCCGGAGAGCTGATCTTGAAAAGAGTAGCGCGTTATAAGGTTAACGCTCAGTCTGAGATGCCATCATCCGCCAGATGGGAGATGGCGCGAGACGCCCGCTAACCAGACACCGTTAATTTTTTTTCGACTCATTTTTTTGTTTTAAGGCACAGACCTATAGGAGCGAAAAATGAAGATGCTTCTAGCCTACGCCTCCTGATCTCGATTTCCATTTCAATTTTACGCTGCTTCCGTGTATGTTTGAGTGGGCGACTGAGCACACTAGGAAGTGAATAGCTGTAACCTCATCTAACCTAGAAAGGACCGGTGTACGATCATCACCATCACCAGCGGAATAACTGCGTCCACTGCAGGGTAAAGGAGATCACCAATCAAGCCTATCTTGTACCAGTTGTGGCCACCTTATGCACGCAAAGTTTCGTCTCTCACCTGCCCACCTGACTATCAGCTGCTTCATGCTATGCTCATCTTCTCCCGAAATCCGCCCCGTTACATGAAGGGACTCTCGGTCATTGATTTTCCGTATCATATTCGTGCCGTCTATACTTCCTCTTCATATATGCTACAGCTTGTCGCTACTTCAAGGTGATCAGTGTTCAATGCGGCTTTTTTTCTCTTGCAACCAATACAGGCATTATAGGAATGCGAGACAACCACCATATAAGACCTCCAAGAGTTCTCACCGCCTCCCCCCGTGGTAAAGAGACGGTATACCTACAACTGACAGCACCCCCACATGGCTTGTTGCGGCCCAGGCCTTAATGTACCAAACTGGCACTGAACGTTACCGAGGGTTGCCATGCAAGACCCAGTCCGCATGACATTCAGTGCACAGGCCCACTATGGCAACATTGCCGCCGTGTTACTACGTACGACGTCAGTTCCATTTACTCCGGAGAGGCCCCCTGTTAGCTTACTGCAGCAGAACAACGTAATTTTTTTAACGGTAGCTCTCAACTATACTGTCACGAAAGTTGCTGTAATTAAAGAATGGCCACTGTACCACTGCGGAGTGAGTTTAACGCACTTTTTCATTTCTTCTGGAGGTCGGCAGCTACCCTCCAAGCCAAAAGGGAGGAAAGTGCAACAAAAATTTGTCCTCTGAAGTCTAATTGATCGACCGCAGTCATAGGTGCCGCCCCTCAAGCAAAGGGGCATCAGCCACAATTAGTCCCCCTCATAGATCAACCGTTTTCTTGCCTTCTAGCGTAACATCGAGAGCAATTCATTTCGCGAATCTATATCTATGCCCTTCGACGAACCATGTGCACGACACCCAGCCTTGAACTTAAGCACCTGCGCATATGTCATCGGCGCTGCTCCAGTCTCCGCGCACTTAGGAGAATTCGTGTCGCGTATATCTACTCAGCGGCCGCACGCAATCGTACGGTTCGGAGAGTGGCAAGGTCGGCCTCGCCGCTGATGGAACAGGGCGTGTATGGCACGCGCTCCGTACAGCTCACCAGGAAGATGGACCCGGCGCGGCTCGCAACGCATATCGCATCTCAACCGAACCACCCTTGACCTCTCGCTTTGTATGGCGGCCACAGCCGAGCAGACAGCACCAGACGCCTCTTCCGCTCTATCTCTTTCTACCTCTCCCCAAAGAACGCACACTCGGCGAGCCATCACGCGTACGTGAGGCCCAAGCCCAAGTCTTGAAGCGGCCACGGAGAGAGCACGAACGAACGGCACAGCAGCCGCTGAAAGCGGCAGCGCTGGAAGAGACAGTTCATGTATATTCATGGGCGAGCCTAATGCTTCTAGCAGCAGCAGCAGCGACGGCGCTCTTGTTTTCTCCGCAAGAACGGGCACCGGTCAAGACAACGGGGCACAAACTCGGAGGTGGGCGGGCGAGGCCCGTGGGTTAGGCCCGCTTAGGCAGCCATCGCCACCACCGCCAAAGAGGTGGTGGTTGTAGTGGTGGTCGATGTAAGGAGAAGGAAAGTTTCGCGCGCAACGATGATAGTCGTCCTGTACGGCGGGCGGCCAGACAGGGCAAAAGAGCGCGCGCTCCCTTGCAGTTGCAGCAGGGCGCGACCGCTCCCTGGCGATGAAGCGTAGCCGTCCCCGCCTCGGCCACTCCTGGTCAGATAGCTCTCTGAAGACGGAGGGGGAAAGGGGGAGGTTGGAGAGCAGCAGCAGCCTTTCGCTTTCGGTCCGCTGTCGGCGCAGTTTGGCCGACAGCGGGCACACACAGCCGTCGACCTCCGATGGCATCTGGGCAGATGCTCGCTCGTGGGCTCCCAGAAACCACCGCGTGGCTGGCCTGTGGCGCACACTGGGTGTGTCCGCGACGCTGGGACGGCCGGCGAGGTCTTGCGGGGGTCACGGTGCGTCTACCGCGCGCGGCCCTGCCCGGCCATTGAGGGGTCCGGCGCGCGAGGGGTTGGCTCCTCTCTTCACGCTTGCTACGGGGCCGAAATGGAGCACCACAGCGGTGCCGGCGAGATTGCGGCGGCCCGGCCGCGCAGTGTGTCCGTATGTATATTGCAACCTTCCCACCCCCACCCCCCTGCCCTCGCCGCCCGTAACAACAGGCTGTGCACCGGACGCCCGTAATGACCGTGCGGGGTAAGAGTTGTCCCCCCGATATGCGAGCCGATAGTTGCTCCGCAGCTACGTGGATGCATGGTCCGCGCCACGGCGAGATCTTGAGGCCCACACGGCCCCTCGGGCTGCCTGGTATTGTCCTGAAATCGTACCTGTTGTTCTGTGCGCCTCTGCGCTTGACTTCTGTATATCTGTATAAGGAAAGATGTGCGCATCTTGGGACATCATTTCGAACGTAACTACATTCCTTGTTGGCTTATTCATTGTTACCTCGCTCAAATGTGTTCCGTACTCAACGAGCGTTTCGAACACTGTCAGGCGAACTTGGTGGTCTCCTTCCGTGATCTTAGTCGGTGACGAATACGTGCGATAGCTTCGTGTTGGTCTGTGCTGTCCCCCTTTGCTTGTTTGCGTTTTGTAGGAAAATACAAAGAGTTCAATACCTGACTAAAGTAGCGCTTATTTAAATGAACTAAAACATTTATCTTAGTGGCATTGGAAATCTGGCGACTCATGTTGCTTGCTGACTTCTCCAGGACATCATCACCATCATCATCAGCCCGACTACATCCACTGCAGGGCAAAGGTCTCTCCCATGTCTCCCCAACTAACCCTGTCCTTTGCCAGTTGCGGGCCCCCTATCCCTGCAAACTTCTTAATCTCATCCGCCCACCTAACTTTCTGCCGCCCCTGCTACGCTTGCCTTCCCTTGGAATGCACTCCGTTATTCTTAAGGTTATCTTGCCTTCGCTTTACATGCCCTGCCCAAACCCACTTCTTCCTCTTGATTTCGACTAGGATGTCAGTGCACGCTAAAGAACCCCTGTTGGTCAAAATTTCATGAGCCTTTCACTACGGCGTCCCTCATAGCCTGAGTCGCTTTGGGACGTTAAGCCCCAATAAACCAAACCAATCAACAATCCTTGTATTATACATTTATACTGTTCTTTGGAATAGCTGATCATAAGTTCAAGCAAATTATAAAGTTTTTTTTTTTTTTTTTTAAGACAATCTGCGTCTAGAGCACGGCACTTTCACAAAAGTGTCATCACGCACAACAAGTTGCTTCATCACGTGTTTCCAGCCTTCGAAAGTCTTTTCATCGCCTACACCAACGCCGACAGCAGCATACCGCTATCAAGGATCAGAGCCTCGAATATTCCGTATTCCAACCAGCATACGAATAGCATCCAAGCGCCTGTAAACGCAATGTTCCTCCTAGGAGAACGCCTTTAAAAGCAGCTGGGCCCGAGTTTATATTAAACTGCACAGACAGAGCCAGCTAACCACACAGTGGAAGTACTTCAGTTCATCGCTCTTTCCCGGCCCATTTTACTGCCTTGTTCTATCTCATCTTTCAGCTGCTCCCACCAGCAACAGCGGGGGTCGACTTCCTTCGGAATTCGCTTCAATGAAAGCTCGGTTGTATCGGCGATCCGTGAAGAAAGAAAAGAGAGAAACAACAACTAAAAACAAGTACAAAGAGAACGGATGGAGAAGTAAAAGGAGAGGACGCTAATAGGAAGAAACGGAAAGGTTGTGGGCGTGTGTAGTCTCCGCCGTGCAGTTGCAAGCGCTGTTGGAAAGGGCGTGTTCGGGGGCGCGTTGGCTCCACTTTGCGTTGGTCTCGGAGCGCGCGGTGTTGCCCCCACGGCTGATCAGCAGGAGGTAAGCACGGTGCGCTTTCGTCTAGTACATTTTATGGCGCATTGTGCCACATAAAGTGGAGAATGTCGCTTTGTATGAAACGCCATTACGCGTGGGCAACATTACTAACTGGCTTTTACGGCATGCATAAACTTCGTTACGCGCCGCTTATAAGGCATGCAAAAGGAAGACACACTTATCTCGTGCTCCGATATCAATGTTTTATCAGTTCAGAGTGCCACAGGTTTGTCAACAAGAACTTAGAGCCAGCGAAGGTTCAGTACTTAACAAATCCCTTTCAGCGACCTTCGGAGTCGCAGATATTCATGAGCGGCGTTTCTTCAAGGTTAGCCTCAGCGTGGAATCAGTATGCTTAATAAAGCAAATAATGCTTAATAATTGAAATGCTGATTGCTATGCACAGTTGCAGAGCTTGCCACTCACGCGGGCGCGGTTCTCACCGAAAGTCAGTTTCTGAGTCGCATCTCTTCATACTCCTTTACAACCGCCACGGAACGTTCTGCCGAAAATCACTCACCCGCAAAGCCAACCATAACCTGTCCATAAGCAATCAAAACTAACTTTGTGCCACCCTAAGCGAAGTACCCGGCCAACTAGTTACAGATTATTTTCTCCGGCCGGGTCTTTGAAAATACAGGCGAACTCCGACTTAAAATTTGGGCGAAGTCTACCGCGACCTGAATGTGGACATTCGGACATAGTATATAGGTAGTATCGCAAGCGCAAGTATTGCGTTCCTATCTTCAACTCCATTCTTCTCCATCGGCCTCGTTTTTCCCCTCTTATACATATATACCTCTCCACAAGCGTGTGTACGACGCTTACGCGCGCATCGCACGAGCGTGGGCAGCTCTCGAACTCTATACGAACTCCGCGCAGTCGCTCTACCTATAAGCGGGGTCCCCTCTAGCTCGGAAATGAATTATCGACCACCTGCGGGGCACCAGTTGAGCAGACCTCCGACCTGCCCGCTCCTCTAGTACAGCGCCGTTCCTTTTCCCCGGGTCCGGTCGGTCGCGGCTGTGGCTGTGTTGGCTTCGGCTCGCGCCTGTTCTCGCACAGGGAGCGCCCGTGCAAATTGCGTCGACTCATCCTCGCGATCCCGCAAAGCATGATGGGGCCGTGGCGGCGGCTGCAGCTTGTATTATAGAACATCTGCGGCGGCGAACCCTCTTCGTTCAGCAGCGGGAGTATTCCGGGGAAGAGGCCAGTTCGTTCACTTCTCTCTGCTCGTTGAAGGGATGGGCCGGTCAAGGTGTGTGCATTCACCATGCACTGTGTGTGTACTGCGCTCGGGTCGTGCAAGGGAGGCTCATGTGGCGCGTTATAGTACTACAAACAGCGCCGACCACCTCATTTCGGCTCCCATTTTTGTTTCTTTTTGTTGCCTGTGGGGGGCGCTACGATGAAGCCTCGCGTTGAGAGGGAGTGAGGTAAGAGAGAGTGAGAAATTGAGGTAGTGCGCACGTTGCCGACTGCATTTCTTGGGCATGCAAAGGCAAAAAAAAAAAAAAAATGCGCCTGTTAACCAGTATCTCCATTATTACGTGTTAAAGGTTAGCTATTTTGCTAGCACTGCTTTATGCTGCTGATAAACACTGCGCAGGTTACTGATCAAGTGTAGATTGCCGATCAGATGACTGTTTGGATAGGTAGCAAATAGCAGGTTGAAGTGGCAGGACACATCAACGTGGCAAGACAGTTCATACTCTAAATTCTGGACAAAAGCATTTTTGAGGGGGAAGCACTTTATGGACGCAATTTTTTCATGTAACGTAAGATGTCAGTATATCAATAAATATATCCGCAGACCGCCCGACGGCAGCCTCGCATGTTTTTGTTGTTGTTTTTTTTTTGCCCCTATCATTTTTGCTATTGTCAAAAGCGTTCCCCGTTGGTTTTCTATGGCAGTCTTAATTGCTCGATGCGATCGATGGAAACACGTTAAAAGATTTTGTTACACATCAGAAGAGTGAACCATTACCTTCAATAATTCCGCAAGAGTATCTTACAATTTTTCAATGCTCAAAAGTTTGGCCCGGGAACGTTGGCCATTATAGGGAATCAGGTTTTCGTTTTTCTAGCCCCTGTGCAGTGCTTATTTAGCTCGTTTGGTTTGGTTCATGGGGTTTAACGTCCCAAAGCGACTCAGGCTATGAGAGACGCCGTAGTGAAGGGCTCCGGAAATTTAGACCACCTGGGGTTCTTTAACGTGCACTGACATCGCACAGTACACGAGCCTCTAAAGTTTCGTCTCCATCGAAATTCAACCGCCGTGGCCGGGATCGAACCCGCGTCTTTCGGGTCAGCAGCCGAGCATCATAACCACTAAGCCACCGCGGCAGCCGTTTAGCTCGTTTAAAGCAATGAGAATATATCAAGAGAGATTTTCTTTTGCTGCTCCAATTTGAATCCTGCAAACGCGTGCCTTGTCCAGGAGAAAAGGAAGATTGGTTTATGGTTTATGTTGTATGCTTTATAGGGGTTGAACGTCCCAAAGCAACACAGGCTATGAGGGACGCCGTAGTGAAGGGTTCCGGGAATTTCGACCACCTGAGGTTCCTTAACGTGCACTGACATCGCAGAGTACACGGCCACTGATCGACGCTTTATGTGTGCCTACACTAATGATGTGAGCAATCAAAGGCCGTCACTAAGTTACGTGTGCTTTCTCCAATCACCCGGCTATTAGACTTTCCGTGTTTAATCTCGACTTATCTCCCCTAGGCCACATCACAGAGTTAATATAAGCCTGAGAGCACCCAAACAGTTGCTAATTCACTACATCATCAGAGCCCCGGAGATCTTGTTTTCTTTTTTTTTTAGATGTACCCGTTCTAATATACGCCAACGAACTGCTTTCCGATTCTTCAGAAAAGAAAACAAAACTGACTCCCCCACCCTCCTCAACAAAGTAGCACTGGTTACGTCATAGCGGTGCAGTATACGATAGTGCCTGCGGGCTGACTTCTACACTGTCTGTCAACGGTTGTAATTCGAGTCCCTAACGATGACAGTTCGTAAAAAGAAACGGGTTTATATATATGTAGCGGCAGTGCAGCAGGGCAACTTATCTAACATCTGCAGCACCCGCCATCCCCGCTTCCTCACAGCACTTTTAATTAGCGGCCGGCTACAAGCGATGGGATTCAAGCAAGGCACAGGCAGGCTACGCACAGTCGGGACAAAACGCCAGAGGTGGTCGCCTCTCTCTCCTCCTAAGTTCCTCTGGCAGCACTCAGCAAACGAAGAGCTTACCGCCACCGCTATTAGAGTTAAGTCAGGCGCTTACAAGGAGTATAATCCGCTCACCGAAAGATCGATATTCTAAACGCTGAAAAAAAAAAGAGAGAGAGAGAGACGCGTAAAAGTGACACGGTCTCCTAGCGCCAGCCGGACCACTTGTGGCGCGAAAAAGCACCCTCAGGCTATCGCCGCAATCTTTCTTTTTTTCTCTCTCTCTTTTCCTCCTCTTTCTGGCTGTTCTTTCTTTCTCTCTGGCTGGTCTTTCTTTCTTTTTTTTTTTCCAGAGCAGAGCACGCGGCGTGCGGTGTTGTGGCTCACGGCCGCTAGGTTGCGTTCGCCGTCGTGGTCCTCCGCATGATGAGTTGCCGGCCACTCCCGAGCACGTGGGTTGCGGCATCCCTGGTAGCCAGCCTGCCTTGCCACAGCGGCGGCGGCGGCGGCGGCATACCAGAAGCGTGGGCTTGGCCGTAATTGCCGGTTGTCGCTGCGCCAACGTCGCGCACTCGTCGAACGAAGACGCAGGACACGGCCCGAGAGCGCAGCCTTGCGTTGGCGCTGGCCGTTTTCTCGCTCGTTCTGCCTCTGCAGGGGAGACGTTTCGGCGAGCGGACGAAATGAATCGAAAGAGCCGCTTTGATTGCTTCATCGCTCGCGGTGATAGATGATAAAGCCCGCGCTTCTGGCTACCGCTGACGGCGATGTCATCAATCGTCCCTCGCCTGTCGGAAGCAGTATACACAGAAGCCAGCAGATATGCCACTGCGAGTGTCAACGCTGGCAACGCTTAATGAGCGCAGTTCAACGGCTCGCTCATTAAAAAAGCTCATATACGCGTTGATATCTTGCTACTCGTTGGTATAAGAAACCAGGGGCCGCCGTATTTTCGTTACCCTCGTGTATAATATCAAGGCTTTTGATGCTTGAATGTCAAGTCGGCAAGAGAATACGTTGATAGATGCAGGATGGTGCGTTGTAATGAAAGGGGTGGACAACGGCAATTATATTGTTGCAGCCATTCTTTAGCCACCGCCGGTTGCTCAGTCGGCCATGATCATTTCAAGAGTTTGTCGCCCTAGCAAACCTATATTAATTTTTCTAACAGTGCGGCCTGCTTTTTCCAAATACTTTTTTTTTTTTTCTTATCCTAAACGCCACTCGTTTCACGGCATTTTGTCGCATTGAGTACCGACACTGTGCGTCATAGCAGGCCGGAAACGTCCTTCAACATATATGTGAGACGCTGAATCATGTGCAGTTGGCAGCAAACGTTTATGAGATTTGGGTATGCAGAAAAAAAAAGTTTGCTCAGACGCATCGAAGTGAGCCAATCGCCTGAACTGCCAGCTGGTATGAGGGTACGTGCATACTCCATTTGTTGGTACTGATTTCATGCGACCAGGTCGTGAGGCAGGTGTACATAATCTTTTTCTCGACCACGTGCATCCCACAAACTTTTACTGTCGACTGTATACTGTTCATGTGAGGAAATTCAGAAAGAGCGGGCAGTCTTCTGAGTCACTTATAAATCCCAGGGTGCCACACCGAACATATGGACCGGCCAGCAGTATTGTAATAAGAGGCTGAAGATAGCTGTTCCAGTTTATGCAGCAGCAGCTGTTACTAACGCCCATGGGAATTACCCCTTAACCATTCTTCCCAGGATATTTCCTCTTCTCTTCCAGTTTCGAGATGTACAGTCTTTGTCAAAAGTAACCAGGCTGCATGGTTTGCTTCTCGCTCGTACAATGGAGCCCTTGCAGCTTCTCTGAAGCTGAAATGGTCGTAAAATGAAGGGTCTGGGGGTCTTCTTACCTTCCAACACCTTTTGAGCTTTAGGAAAGCCACAAGGGCTCCACTATACAAGCTACAAGCAAGCCATGCAGCCTGGTTACTTTTGACAAAGACTGTACCAGTTCGGACAATTTGGGGGCAATCTGTATTTTGGTATTAGCCTTATTTTGCTAACAATCAGTCTAGTGAGTAATACAGGTTCCTTATATCATGGGTAGTGTGCAAACGAACGAAGACGTTGAACAAAAGTGTTCATTCGCGCAATACACACTGTATAATACACAATGACAACGAACAGTTCCGCAAAGGCAGTCTTTCGACTAAAAAAGCATGCAGTCAGTGAAAGGCGAACGGAAAGAAACACACAGACAAGTCTCTTTTTTTCACGGGTAGACGACGTTTTTATCTCTCGAACCTTGATTTTACATGCAATATACATCGGTATGTACAGAGTTCTGCAATGAAACCTACATCCGGGTCATCTTTAAATAGAGGTACTCAATATATTAAAAACTTCCATCTTTCATATCGGGGAGCGACACAACTCACCCCCACGCTAAGAACACAAACAAAACCCCCTAAAATGGCTTCTTTCTCGTAGCGAAAAGAGAGATAGAGATAGAAAACAGAAGAGGCAAAAAGTCAAACCCCGCTCGGCGGGTGGGCTCCACAAACAGCCCCCCCCCCCCCCCCCCCTGTTCCCTAAAAAAAAATGGTGTAATGTAAAACAACCGCACACAGACACACAGATCATTTTCAAGGAACAACAGAGTCTGCACCGCGCTCAAAAAAACAACACTGCAATCGTTTTCGTGCACCCCCTAATCCCTCGAAAGATGAGAAAGAAGGTTAGAACGGTTCTTATCTGCCAAGTATGGTGAATGCGCCATTCTAGGTTTACTCTGATCAAATTACCCATCAAATTACCCATCAAAGCTGCATTCGCACGCCATTTCGAAAACAGATGGTAAAGTAGTGCACTTTTAACGGCACAGGTGAAAAATGCTATGAGCGCATCAATGTTGTCTCTTATGAGGGCTAGTTGAAAATTCATTCGCGCCCATTATTGCCAGCTCGTATGCATTTCATGGAAGCAATATCTGCCGCACCGCCACCTCAACTTATTGTTCTGTTCAAACAATGTGAAAGGATTCATAACTGTGTTATTTTCGTATTATCATCCTCATCAGCCTGACTACGCCCACTGCAGGGCAAAGACCTCTCCCATGTCTCTCCAATTAACCCTGTTCTTTGCCAGTTGCGGCCACCGTATCCCCGCAAGCTTCTTTAATCTCATTATTTTCGTATGCAGAAATGAACTAACGTAAGTTCGATCAAAACAAAAATAAATTGAGTCATGCAGTAACCTTTAGAGCTGTCAATAAAATGCATTGCGTCCCTGCACCATTCATTTGCAGGACAGAGAAAAGTAGTAAAAATGAATTTTTTGCGCATATTTTGGTTACTTTTCTTCCGTAACTCGGGAAAATAGAACGTGAGTAAGAAGAGCGGGTTGAAAGAGAAACCAGGGGTAAACATGAGAAGAGTGAGACATAAATATGCGAATATATATATTAGCCGCCAAGCCATTCATCACAACCATGCAAAGTGTGGTCAGAACTTGGAGAAAGTCCCCCTCGATAAATTCCCAGCGCCTAAACGCAGTCATTGAATTCCGCTGTAGCATTCGTGAGCGTATTAGCTGGCGTAGGTCGACCTTTTTTCACTACTTCTTACCGAATGTACTTCACGATAGAATTAAACCAAAGAACAGAAACGTCTTTATTGTCTGACCCCCCACACTCAAAAGGTACGCACGTAGAATGTTCTAGATTTTATGAAAAATAATAACTTTTAGCTCACCACACACATATAAAAAAGTAGCACACGTTTGCTCTCGTAAAACAATTCACATATGTCACTTCAGCATCGGTTATGACTAGAATGAGATCACCAAACGCGAACAAGAACAACCAAAAAAAGACAAAAATGAAAAAAAAAAGAGACTGCTGCGAAGACATACAACTCTGATGGAATCAGGACGGGTGAAAGGCAAATCTCACACGCACACACGATTTGCAATGGTACGCTTGTGGTCAGCCGAACAGTTTCTTTTACTGAATAGTTTGCTGAACACCGGGCTAGACACAGTAATGAACAGGTCGCGCTGATGAAGCGATTCTCGAATCCCTCCTCGGATGGTCGCGATCTTTCCGAGGCAGAGCTCGAAACCGAAATCGCCGTCACGCTCGCCGAAACATACAGCGAGAAAGATGCAGACATCACACGCAAAGTAAATGTACAGCGAAGACGACGACATGACGGCTTTTTCTCGTTTCTTCGGGATTTCGGCCGCATGCAGTGAAAAGGTGGTGAACACACGCACGCACGCACACATCACGCGAGACACAGTATAGAGGAAACCCCTTGACTTACAAAACGCAGATATAAAAACCGAAAAGCGTAAGATGCAAAAAAAAACGTACAGTAAGAAAGAAAAGAAAACGAACAAAGAAAACCGACAAGCAAAGGACGAGATGTCTTTTTTTTTTTGCACCTCCTTCCTTCTCTTCTCTGTGGAATGAATAGGGAGACCGTTATTACATGCCACTCGTTTATGGCAGCGCGTTCGGTCTGACGAAAGATTTCGCGATCACAGCGTGATGATGCCGTCCATCACTCCCATAGCTTGAACAACGTGCGCGAGCGTATTATTATTAATAATATTATTATCATCATTATTACCATCGTTATTAATTCCTCGTCTTTCGAGACTCGTACCGCGCGCACGCACACAGGAGAAATCGAGTTATACAACTCTCCTCAGTCCTCACGACTGGCGATCAAACTTCCTGTATACGTTATTATTCCGTCCTTCCTACTGCATCCTGTCAAGAGTCACGACAGTCTCGGGCGCAGACATCTACATCGCCGTCTCATCGCTCGATGTCGCACTGTCCCCGCGTGTAACCCCCCCCCTCTTCCCATGGACTTCCGCACACACCCGTGCGCACGGACACGGACACGCGCGACATCGACGCAAGAGAAACGGGCGAAGAGTTGACGCACTTTGACAGGGCCAGCGGCGGATACAGGGGAAGATTGTGGAATTATGTCTGTCCATCCGTCTGTCTCCCCCTCTCTCTCCCTTTCTCTCTTTTGCACGCGCGATCCCTATGGATATATACTGTTCACAGCGAGAGAGGGAGAGGGGAGGTATAGCGAGCTTTCCTAACTCCGAGATCGGGTTGAATAAATTATTGGGCGCCTCTCCACAGTCCACACAACAGAGGCCGAACGAGCGGTGCGCAGTCGTCCCAATCGTCGTGCGTCACAGCCGCGGCTAATCTGCGAGCAGAACAAAGAATAAGCAGGGCACCGTGCTTCCGAGCACAGCATTAGACACGTACACTGAGCGGGAAGAGGGTATGGCGCTGCGGGGAATCGACCAGGGGACCCAGCTGCAGTGCGGGTCTCCCCAGCAGTGCCCGGAGAACGCACAGTACATGTTTGACAACGACTATGCGACGATTGCGCCGGAAATGCGAAACCGAGCTACTCATCGGTGAACAACAGGTGTCACTCGAGAGAAAGAGAGTCCACTGCGCGGACTAAGTCCGGCGATACGTTCCTTGTCTTTCAAGTGCGACGACGCGCTCTCGGGAGACTTCCTGGCGTCGTCGTCAGGCTGGTCCAGGATCGAGTCCATCACGGGATACTCAAGCGTACACAGCGAGATGTGTGTGGCAGGGACACGGCGCGAAATGGGAACACTTGGATCGGGGAGCGCACGCAACGTCATTGTGTGGTCACAAGACAAACGGCAGGCTGCCCGGGATGAAGGCCCGGCATGAAGGATAGGGCGGGGGACGACGTGTCGCGGGAAAGCCGACGGCGCTCACTGTAATGTCCTGCTGAAGGCTGTCCTCGCCGCCGCTGACGCCTCGACTCCGACACTAGCGGCGTTTCTGCCGTCCAACAAAGTCCTGGCGCTGCTCCTGACTTGTGGTTGTGTGGCTGCAGTTGTGGAGTGTGTGTGACTGGGGTAGAGGAGGGCGTTGGTGGCGACTGCGGCGTGTGCCGAAAGGTCTAACAGTACGCGCACACACACGACACGTGGGCAGCAGCACGGCCCCCGTCCCTTGAGCACAAACATGTCTTGGGGGACACGTGGAAGTGAGCCTCGAAGAGCGGCGTTTGCACGCTCACTTGCTGGACGCCGGCGAGTGAGCGGCGGACGACGTCATGGGGGGCGTCGCGGACGGGGTGGCCCCCGATGCGGGAGGCGTACTCGCCGCCACGGGAGTCGCCGGGGCCGGGGGCGGCACGGCGGAGGGGCCTCCGCCGTTGGCCGCCGGCGTAGCCGCGGACGAGGCCGGTGACGCCGAGAACGTGGAGCGCCGGTCGTTCTCCTCGCCGTGGCAGTGGATGCAGTGCATGCAGACGGTGCAGCGGCCGGTCATCTTGGCCAGCGTTGTGCGCAGCTTGAGCGCGGGCCCCAGCCGCATGCCCATGTACACGGTCAGGTGGTCCTCGGTCAGCAGCGGAAGACTCGTGCCGTCGATCGACTGCTCCCGGAATTTCTGCGTGGGTGGAAAAAGAGGCACACTTTGAGCGCACTGCTCACTTTTTTTCACGCGCCATTATTGTGAGGACAACAACAACAATAACCACTTTTTTTGCTCTTTTTTACGCCAGATGACGTTATTCCCGCGCCAGGACTACTTGTAAACAGTGAATTCGGTTACTCTGCCATCGGGCTAAATGATTTATAGCGAGATATTCACAAAGAAAAAAGCATTTGAATTAAATTCAAGCTGTTATCCTCCAACGCATCTAGAGTGCTAAACTATACATTTACTGGCAGTCCATGGATGACCCTCGGAGAAGTGCAAAGTGAAAATGGTAAAAGAAAAATACGTTCTACCCCACGCCAATAACAATACATAAACATAAAAAAGAGATATGAATTGCGTTGCTGGATGAAGGTACAGTCGAGCCCACTTATAACAGCCGCAGATATAACGAACGCTCGCTTAGTACGAACGAGGGCGGTGCTACCGTCAAAATATATATTGGGGCAATGGCACAGTGTCTCACATAGAACGAACTGTTGTGGCCTCAACACTCGGTTAGAGCGAACGCGAACCTGCCGGGCCCCCGTAGTTGACCGAGCCGGCGGTGTTTGGCGCGGTTTCGCTCGACTGCGAACCCGCGGCAGGCGAATTTCGCGCACTTTGTGTTCCCCTCGCGTCGTTGGCAACGCGTCGTTGACACGCAGCTGGCCGGACCTGACGTTGCCTGGGACGATTTCGTTTCTGCTGATGATGACGCCGACATTGCGGAGCCATGCACTGACGAAGTTATTGTGCGTGAAGTGCGAGCCCTTCCTGACTGCCCAGAGACCGACGAGGACGATGACGAGGATGCTGCTCTACCGCCGGTTGCTGTGAACGCTTCAACCGCGATCGGTTACATCGCGTCGCTTAAAGAACTCGTGTGCAGCAGAGGCCTTGGCGATGAACATATTACCGCGCTGGAAAAATTAGAAACGGCAGTGATGCGATCAGCTTTGAAGAAGCAGACATTCATCACGGACTTTTTTCAAAAATAAAGTTAACTTTCGTCTCGCTTTCTCTTTTAGCCCGTATTATAGGTGGTCCACTTACTACGAACTTTGGATACAACGAACAAATGCCGCGTGACGATCAAGTTCGTTATAAGTGGGCTCAACTGTATACCTGAGGCGTGTAAGTCGCACATCCCCATGTCAGATCTCAAAGGCTCTGCGGAAACCGAGGGCTAGATAACGTTTATATCACTTATCGTATCATAAATGCAGACCGTATGCCAATATCACACATACAGGCGGTACATATTACCACAGAGAAACACTTCAGTGTGCCAGCTTTTAAAGCGCACATGAAAAACGAAGCCAAAGCCGCGCTCCTGCTATCCTTCTCGCAAGCTGGCACAGTTTGCTGCACAGTAGTCAGGGATCCAGTAGCAACTTGCAAGAGCTCTGAATAACGGAAGTTTAGCCTTCAGCACGTTTAACAACAAACTTTTTTTTCTTATTGCCATTTGCCAGTGGCAGTTTGCATCCCACCTCTACCCCAAAAACGGGTAAAGCGGGAATACTTACAGCACTCAATGCTCACCACGAACTGTATACGCTAGATCGTGTAGGGACTAACCGTTTCTAACTAGTACTTTGTAGTTTGTATTTAAGGTACTATTGGTTCCTGTTTTAGGGACTAATGATCGCGGCAGTGCTGTTAGTATAGCGTAAGGGCAAACCCTTCTTCCCATTTCTAGTCCCTTCTGCCTTACAGTGTAGCAGCCACGACGAAAAACGTTCACTCTCGACCCACGCCAAAACTTCGTGCACAGCCAGCGGCTTCGGTCTGCGCATTGTTCGGGGCTAGCGGGTTCCTCCTCCTCGGCTCGTTCTTCATCGCCCTTTGTCCCACCAACGCAAGCAGCTCACGTCATGACAGGACGTCCGATGCAACGCCGCCTCTGCGCGCTCGCTCCCACGCGACTCAACGCAAAACAGCGGGCGACAGCCGTCGTGACGCGCTATTTGTGAAAGGAAGTGTTCGATGCACGGAAGCGTGACTGGGCCCCTGCGCGCGCTTGTTTCGATCACCCGTGCCGAACCGAAGTGAGGGGCGCGATCGATAGATACACCGAGGGCGTAACAACGAACTCACGCAGCTCTCCACCCTCGCCGATTGCCAGGCAGCCGAGCAACGACGTATGCGAGGAGCACCCGAGACAACGAAATGTCGGTGGCGACGTCAGACGCGAAAGCCCCGCGTCGAAAATGCCTAGCTTGAGAAGGGACAAAAGGTTCGGGACTGCGAGCCGATTATACGACGCGTGCAAATGCGGGACGCGCATATAGATGACGCCACGTGTGTCGTGATCGGACGTGTCTCTCGAACTCGTCGTCTGGGTGATCAGCGATCACTGAGTTTGTGGGCTTGCGGTTTAATGTCCCAAAGCGACTCAGGCCATGAGGGACGCCGTAGTGAAGGGCTCCGGAAATTTCGACCATCTGGGGTTTTTTAAGGTGCACTGACATCGCACAGCACACGGGCCGCTAGAATTTCGCCTCCATCGAAATTCAACCGCCGCGGCCGGTAATATCTAAACATAATCTATTTGTATTGCATTGCAGATCACATTACCATTAATAAACATGAAACTTTTTCCTCCGCAGTTGTTAATTTGGTAATGTGAATATGTGAGCAAGCAGCTGGCGAGAAAAAAAATATATCGTGAAAGCGGCAGGTAGCGATATTCAATCCCGCTTGCGGCGGCTTTATTTCGATTGAGGAGATAGATATGCGAAAGACGGACGCGTGCTCTGCGATGTCAGTGTGCGTTCGAGACCCCTATAGATGGGCGAAATAAATCAAGACTTCTACCACAAGCAGACATAGCTGTGCCTTCCCTTTCATCAAGTGTTCTCTCCCTCTCCCTCTTCCGTTAAGCTCAAGCAGCGCTTAACAATGCACGAACGGCTGTATACAGTCGTGACCAGTATGACAGGGAACAAAGTTTGAGCATTCATTTATTGATTACTAAGTATATATGCGTGGCAAGCTAAGTTTTTCCCGCTTTCTAACAAGTTTTCCTCTTGGCGTATCATATCCACAAGTCATTCTCAAATTTAGTGCAGAAATAAGCACAAAATTGACAAATTTGTGCAAATAGGTTTGTTACCTCTCATATTTCTCCGAAACATGCACCAATGGCATGTTTCGGAAACGCTCTCTTCATTTTGTTGTGCTTCTTAACGCTCCTCGTCGTATTTCAACCTGTGGTCCACAACGCAGGGATAGTTGGCTTTCCATCGCACGGCGCCCTATGCAACTATCCAAGAAGTACAAACAGGTCAAACCCCACTGCACGTCGCAGTGGTCGTTAAAAGCAGACATCTTCCCGATTACAACGGTAATCACTTTGTTCTTTAAATGACAATAAGCGACAATCCGGGTTCACTCGGGAAAACGCAATGTTCCGCGCTATAGCGCGCCGTAATCGAAATGACGCTCCTTTTTTCATCAACATCCGCAGCCGGGGCTAACAAACCGCTATTCCCTCTATAACGAAGCCGCGGCCGGGTGGCGATTCGGATTGTCCCAAGATTCGTCAGTTCTGTCCTAAGTGCATCTAATAATAATAATAATAATAATAATAATAATAATAAAATAAGCGGGCAAGAATCCAGCTGCGCGTCTGGATAAAGAAACGAAATATAGGGAGAAAAAAGCAGGGTGGAGAGGAGGGGAGATAAAAAAGAGAGAGAGAGCGACAAGATGCTCTCAGCAATCCTGGGCCGAGCATGCAGCAGCTTCTTCGGTGCACGGCAGGCCAAAGAAAAGTCCCATGTCGCAACAATACCCCTTTTTCCTCGGGACTCGTGGGGTAAGCGGCGTAGGCGCGCCTCCTCTCAAGACGCTTCTTCCATTCAAGGCGCGAAGAGCCAGCGAGTGCGCATCACAGCGAGAGGCCAGTCATCACGTCGCTATATAGCGAGCGCGCGAAAAAAAGAGGCGATAATATCGGACGCGCCCGGCAGGCGAACAGTTCGCCTCACAGTAGTGTCGCCACCTCCCATCCCGGCTCGAACCAGCGCACTTTGTTTATTTTCTTTCCCTCGGTTTTCTTTTTGTTTTGTTTTGTCTTCCCAAGAAGCTCTCGTCTTATATCTCCACCTCCACAGGCGGATCCTTCCGTAGTCTTCTTCGCGGACAAAAAAACGGCGTCGTCGTCTTCGTCTCCTCTGCACCGGAGGCCTATAGAATCTCGAGCAAGAAAATACCGGTGGCTAGTGACCCCTGACGACCGCGCGCGCGACGGCAAGCGAACCTTCTCCACCTTTTGTCCCCGCTTCGAAGCCGAATCTGCCCTGCGCCAAACAATGACGCCAGATAACAGCGGACGCAGCGTGAATGACACGCGGGTTGCATAGAGCAAACGCGTTTTCTTATTCTTTTTCTCATTCCTTCTGTCTCTCTCTCTCCTGCAAGCATTCGTACGAGAACAACGCGGAAACAGAGGAACCAAGAAAGAAGAAAGGTCTCCAGGATCAGTAGCCGCCAGGGTCTAAAATCTCGCAGATGACGCGCGAATCTGCCTCTCGCGTGTGTGTACCCCAAGAGAGGAGAATAGGAGGAGACGGGTCGGAAGTAAAAAAAAGGAAGAAAGAGGGTGGTTGGAGATCTAAAAATCGTGCCACGTCTTTTCATTGGCCTCTCTGCTCACCTGCTCCCCTCTGGCTTTTTCTTTCGTCTCCTTACTTTCATCGTTCGTTCGCCTTTTCATTCCTAGCGGCGGTTCTTCGCGGCACTTCTCTCACGCAACTCCTTTGACTCGGCGAACAAATGCCGCGCGCCGCTGTACGCTGCCCGCGCTGCTGCTGTCGACGCTGACCGCCCATTCTTTATACCGCCTCGATTACCCGTCTTCTCCTTTCGACGCTTTCCTCTTTTTTTTTTTTTCGCTCCCCGTATAACTTCGCATCCGCCAACCTACCTGCTCGGGTCTTTTTCTGAACCGTCACCAGAGGGAGTCTCCTGTACTACATCGGCTTCTGCTAGTTTTTCCCTCGAGGAGCCAGCCTGCCATTCTGAGGAGATCGCAGTTTGTCATGCGCAGCCTCTCTCTAGAGCTCGGCGCTTTCAATTTTCTACATTCATTCTCTCTTTTTTTCTTCCTTCTCTTCGTTTCTTCGCATGGTAAGCGGCGCCTCTGAGCTCACGTGCCTCCGTGTCAACGGACACGCCAGCCAGCCAACCAACCCTAAAAGATTAAGCGGAACCGCGCTGAAGGGGAATCTCGGCACATGGCAGCTCCTTCTTTGCGCGGTAACGGCGGGAGATCCATTATTCAGTAGCTGGGTTCCACCTTCTCAAAAAGAGTGAAAGAAGGCAAGAAAAAGAGATAATAAGGCCGGAAGCTATCGAACGCGAGGCGGCGAAAAATGCAGCACAGCTCGAGTTCGATCCACTTCTCGTATTATGCTTCGACGTCGGAAGGTTCTGTTCCCGTGCTGAGCCCCTTCCCTTTACATGGTGCCTCCTGAGTAAAAGGGCAGTGCTGACGTGAAATCCTGAGCGTTGGCAGGGGATTAGCCGGTTCATATTAAAAGGAGAACTCGTCGATTGTAAGTTCGAGTATTGTGAAAGAACCCTAACGGTAGGCGCAGCGCCCTTCTTGATTTGTTCATGGTGGCTTACGAATTGCCTTTAACGTAAAGTGGGCGCGAACTAGATATATCAAGTGTGAAGCATTCAAGTGATATCTTTGGGTCCGTCTACAAACAGAGCATTTCTTAGCCATGTCCAAATTGCCCCTGCCTTGTAAGTCGGCTCCTTAACCCAATCATCCCGTCATCGAATACTTTTGTTTTCCCCGGATAGTATCAGATATGTTACCCGACCGCAAAAACCGACCTCGCTGCTGCTGCCCAGTCAACGAAAATGTCGATCATCGAACAACACCGCCGCTGCCTCATTGTATTCAAAATTCTCGACCGTTCGCGTTTCAAGCTCGTTACGCTATCGGTTCCGGGTTCTCTATCATCGCGGCTCTTCACAGGGTGAAGAAGGCGGGCCGGGCGCACACAAGACTTCTCGCTCACGACGGGTTTCCACAACCACCGCCCGGCGACGACCGCAAGGTAAATAGAGAGAGGTGCCGCGGCGGGAGGAGCAGCGGAAGCTACTACTACCGACTACCGAATTCCTCGCGGTAAACGGGAGGACCAGGAGGACAGGGCATTCCTGTCAGGTGCGCGCCGGAGCTTCCCACCCCCCCCCTTCCTCCACCGCGCTTGACCTGCCGCCCCTTCGTAACAGTTGAGCCGCAGCATACTCGCCCCCTTGCTTCCCGCTGTGGCAGCGGCTTTAAAATTGCAGCTTGCCAGCTTATTAGCCGGGCGGCCGACGGCGGGAGAACAAACCGCCCGGGCCGAGCAAGCCAGGCCGGGGCGGACACACGGGCACAGTAGGCGCACAGACGGTGGCTGCCTCGAGGTGAAGGCAGGGGAGGGGGCGGCCCTCGGCGGGAAGGCTACTGTTGGGGGCCCGTCACGACGCGGGCTCTCTCTCGGGGTGCTGCCTGTGCGCGCGCGCGATCCTTGGGAGGAGAGCGAGCCACGCCACCGTCGTGACCCGCCGGTTCGTGACCCGACGGCACGACGGCATCTATCATTCACCTGCACCGGCGGTGGTCAGCGGCTTCGGCTCCAGCGGCCGCTGCTGCCGCCGGGCTCGCGCACGAACGCCCATGAATAAACAGAACAGCAAAAAAAAGAGAGAACTTCCGAAAGAAAAGAACTGAGCGGGGCTGCAACGCCGCGAGAGAACGTTCGCGGCGGCAGCAGATGAAGCCGAAAGCAGAACGGCCCAGGAAGGGGGAGAAGAGAATGGGAGGCAAAGGGCGATTTTGCCATCACGACGGGTGCACAGGGGCCATACCAACCCCCCTCCTGCTGCTGCATCCCCTCTCCGCCGCTTCCCCAGTCTGCTAAGCAAACGGGCCGGCGGAGGAGGAGAGAAAGAGAGGGCGCGTCATGCCGCAGCAGCGTACAGCAGCGTCGTACCCGAGCGCGCGCGCACATGCGCGCCGAGAAGACGTGAGGAGCGGGGTCAGGGGTCAAAAGTGGCGGCGGCTGCAGTAGCGTTCTTTGTGCGACCAACGGCGACGAGCTCTCAGCGCGATGATGGTGCTGCGGCAGCAGTCTTACGGCGGGAGGAGGAGGCGATGGAAGGGAGGAGGGTAAAGGTCAGGGTCGGGGTCGGGCGGGAAGAGGAGGGGGAAATCGCGGCGCCGCCGCCACCGTAGCGGGAGCCGCGGCAGCAGCAGCAGTAGTACGTGCCATCGCGGCGTGCATCTCGCGGTCCGCCGCCGCTGCCGAAGTCCGGTAGTTGTTCTCCCCGGCGGTCGTCCTCTGGCCTTCGGGTGCTCTCGCCCCTTTCTCTCCGCTCTTCTTAATGTGGGAACGCGCTGGGAAGAACGCGAGGCGGCCACGAGAAGAAGACGTGAGAGAAGCCGCCAGAAATGCCTGCCCGCCTGCCTGCCCCGCGCACTCCCGCTGCCTTCGGCAGCCAAGAAGGCAGGCCCACAGACCGCTCGTTGTGTGCGCTCCAGTAGCTCCGACGATTTTGTTCGCGCAATGCCGCGTTTCTTTTTATCTTCTTTTCCTTTGGTTCGTCAGAGCTGCTCCGTTTTTGAAGTCAGCTGTCTACGCGTCCGTCTCCTTTCTGAACGTTTTCTTCTTTTCCTTTCTCTGGCGATCACGTCCGCCCTCTCGTTATTGTTCTTCGCTCATCAACTGCGCCACTTCCTTGTTTGCCCCCCTCCCCCTCCCATCCCCTCCTCTCTCTCTTATACCGTGCGCTCACACGCGATGGTTCATCGATAAAGAGCGTGTGTGCTCTTGTGTACATCTTTTAGTCTCCCAGCAGCCGTGATGCTTTGCGGGTCGAGGGCATCGGCAGCAGCGAGAGGTTTTTGACGAACGGCCTATTGCGTGCTTGCAGGCTTCTTCCGGCAAATCGCGGCGTTTCACTGCTTTGTCTTGCCTTTTTCCGGCTTACATTTTTTGCCTGTCAATCACGCATGCGCGGTTTAACAGAGCTCTCAAGTGCGAGATTATGACGCATCCGTTGTACGTCTGCGCCGCTTTTACGTAATTCCGCTCGCTCCTCCTTGAGATGAAAGTGTGACGAGATATCACGTTCCCCTGGCTACGTTTCGTAACGTCCCGCGAAAGAGTAAACGGCAGCTCGAATTTCATGTGAGATCAGGGCGCGATTAACTGACGCGGCTTCTTTTACGCAAGTTCAATTGGTATTCGGTCTGTACCTTTCTCATTGGCCGTGATTACTCGCCTTCACTTGTTAACCAATCACGTCACTCCTTTCCTTTTACGTCAAGGAAGATTTGCGAATATAACCACTCATCGTAGTGTTTGATCACTGCTGTTCAGCACTTAACCTTGCACCGCACCTGCCTAGCATTATAAGAGACAAAACGAACGCCTTTACGCGCGAAGTCTGCAAAAGCGCTTAGCGCTTTTCCGGCGCAGACTATCTTTTGTAGGCCAGTGAAATTAACGGTAAAATGCGTTTTTACTTTCTATAACAACATTTAAACAAACAGGGTTCGGTTACAAGTGGTAAGTGAGGGCTACCTCCTGAGCTAGCTTTCTCCAGCAAAGGTTGCACGGTGGCTGGTTCGAGTGCTGGTTAGAAATTCACGTTCACATCACAACCGTGAAGGGAAGACAAAAATACACACAATGAAGCGCTTCACATTGTGTTCTGCGTCCCCTCCTTTATGTTGTAATGTGAAACTCTACGCAGTGCACAAATTTCTTTAGCTCTCTCCGCTGTGCGCGTTAGCTATCAATCATAACCGCAAATCGAACTATTAAGACGGTCTTTTCACTCCAACCCTTCCAAACCAATGACCTTCGTGTCCAAAATTCACCCCTCCGGGACAGAAGCGAAGGTCCCCGCCTCGGCAATTCGTATACCGTTTACCAACTCGGCAAGAGACGACATCCGCCTTGCAAATGTTTTCTTTGTCGAGGTTGCCATCTCCTGGGGAGGCGGCCGAGGAAACGACGCCGACTTGTAAACGACGACTTTACTGGCAACTCGCACCTCGTTTGTGGGCAGACTTCTTTCCGGCAAATCAGCACTCCTCGAATGTGTCGGAAATGAATGCGCCGATAACCGCGCAGGCGTCCGCAACTTATCGCTGTTCCTAAAAGGCAGCAACGGCTCACCCGTGCGCGGTCCAACACCGCTTTAGGCATCACAGGCCTCCCAAATGAGGCCTCAGTGATTCAAGGTAAAAGCATCGACAGGGCGCAAGCATGCAAGGCTCAAAGATGCGAGTCGCCTATTGAAGCTGAGACAATAATTAACAGAAAAAAAAAAGGCTTTAGCGGTGCGCGCCACAGGCAGAAAAGGAGAAACGAAACGAAAATAAAAACGAGGCGTACCAAAACGTACGTTCAGGCGGTAACGGAGAGATTACAGGCAGGATTGTCAAGGCCGCCTTTGCGTTGGCTTTGAAGCGTCGCAAGGGTGACGGCGCGAGCCAGCAAGCAGTTGTTACCGGAGGATGGAGGAATAAACAAAGAAAAAGGAGGAAAGCGCGGTCATTTCGCGCCACCGGCCTTGGCGCGTCGCGCGCGCGACCGGCCGGCGCGAATTGTAAATGGCAATGAATTTTCGGCTCGCCTCGCGCAAGCTCGCCACCGCCGAAGCGGTCAACACTGATTTGAGCCCTTATCTATGCCGCGGACGCAGTCCCTCCTAAAGTTGCGGCGGATAAGAGCGGGGAACGGGTTATGTACGACTGGCGCGTCGCAAGCCGCGGTATGCGTCCAGACTCCAGATGGGACGACCGAGACGGATTTCTATAAATCAACAAGAATAAAGATCCGCTCGGACTTCGGCCAATGTAAACGGTGGCGGCATGCATTTTGAGCGAACGCTGTACGCGGGCCAAGTTTGAAACCCTAGAAAGTTACAACTGGGGCATTGGGGTCAAAGGAGCAGCATAAATATCGGCTTTTGGCGCGAGCATTTATACAAGGGTGCTAATTCGCGCAGGTCTGTACGTGCCGCGCTCGACAAGTTATATCGCTGTGCCTGGAGCGCGTGGTTAAAATTCCGAGTTTGTCTCCCGGGGGTGCAACTCTGTCTGTTTGACGAGGCGGTTGATATAGAGGCCCCTCTAATAAAATGTCTAGTTCCAAAGAGAGTTTCAAGCGGCGCTTTCTTTTTTTGCTGTTTTCCCTTTCCCTCGAGCTTTATATGAACGAATGATGCACTTCCGTCAACGTGTTACAACTTCCACAATCGCTTCCCTTTCGCTTGTCAGCGTTCTCAGCTGTATGCATCGAAACAATTCGTAAGCATGTACCGTTACATCGACGAGCGGTTCCGTAGCTATGCAATGCCTCCGAATCGAATGTCATGGCACGGAGCTTGCTCTCCAACAGGATCAATGAACACACAACGTAGCGATGATAAAGAAGTGGGGAACGCGGGGGGAGGGGGTTCGCACTTCTCAACACAGCCAAAAGCCAACGCCACAGCCACGCGCATGAAGTCAGCTCGGACCTGATTGTAAAACGGCCCGTCGAGGAATACAGCATAAAGAGGCAATGAAGAAGCGGTTACCGGGCAGACGGACAACGGTCTGTCAAAGAAAGACTAAAACCAAGAATCTAAAGCCCAGATGGGTAAACTGTGAAAAGAGTGAACTGCAGACTGCGAGGACTATAAATTCTGGAAAGGTACGTAAAGGCTTGTCTGACTGATCCCATGCAACGTACTTGAAAACCTACCGAAGATGTGTCAGCGGATAACGAGCCGAGTTGACGAAGCGAAGCTGTATTCGTATATGAAAGACAACCTTGATTATAAACACTGCAGTAGCAGATAGCTTATGAGTTGCCACCGTTGCGAAGGATAGTGCGTCGACAGTATTATTAGTGCAATGCCACATGCTGGCCTATAACACTCCAACCTACTTGATTCGGCTGAATTCTTTTTCCGATCAACTGACGCCAACTCTTGGCTCCCGCAATGGATATTATTAACAGAGAGAGTGAGTGCCCAGAGAGCGAGCGAGGAACAAGCCCTTCGTGAAGGATAGTACGAATGAGACAAAGAGCGATGGACATGAGGAGAAAGACAGTGGCGCGAAGGAGGAGTCTTGAGAGGGTAGGGAGGCGGGGTGGCGCTCGGCTGGCGTGCCCGGTCGCGATTGTGAGCGCGCGAGCCCCCGTCCTTCCGAGTCGATCGGCGGCGGCCGAATTGCTCAAGAGGGCGGAAAAATCAGTGGGCAAACGGAGCGCTGCCTCCGCCGCCGCCGCGTGGGAAAAGTTTGACCCGCTTTTTGTAAACAACCGGCGGCGGCGGCGGACAATCGAGACAATTAGGCGATCTGCCTCCGGGTCGATCTGCTCTCCTTTCGGCGGCGGCCGAGCCCGGAAGGAAAGGCTGCTGACGACGCCACCGCCCCGAGGGGCTCCTCCGAGCGCCGCCGATCCTTCTCCTCCTCTCCCTTTCTCTCTCTCTCTCTCTTTCTGTATGCACGCATGCACGCGTGTTCGTGCATGCGAGAGTACGCTAAGCGTTCACGTATGCATGTAATGGTGGCGCGCCCCATGCGACTTCACGGAAGACAGTTCGCGGCAGCGATGACAAGCGAGCGTGTGAGTGCGTATTCCGAGGCGCCCCAACTGCAGGAAGCTGGCGGTTCGGCAGAGAATGAATGGCAGCCAAGATTTACAAGCATACAAACGAAAGCCTATCGGCGGCGGTAGCAACGTCAACAACAGCGCGATTATTTGCGATTGGCTACGCTGTATCTGCGCCAGCTATATGACCGCCGCGGTTTTTCCCGCAAAGGTCACGTTAGGTTGCAGTTTGCCGAAGGAGAGAATGGAAATAGGTGTTGCCATAGCGATTGATGACGTCGCTTTGATCTCCTGCCTTCAAGGCCTTCCGTGGGCGAGGAAATGTCCGTACAACTAACTGGCTTTCGATGCGTAATTGAAGATGCGCGCAAGCAAAGAGCGCCGACGAAAGCAAACAATCAAATAAATAACAAAAGGCGCCGCCAGAATGGAGTACATTTAGCCGCGTTTTCGGGAGGCGCAATTCCATGTCTTGCGATTTCTAGCTGCCGCGAAATCAACCATCATATCATCATTCACCAGGGCACAGAAAAAAACGCATTAAAAATATGAGAACGCAGTCACACAGCCACACCGGCACAGAGGACACTTGCTGCAGGAATCCTTTTAGTTCAGATTTCAAGCCGCAGCCTCTATTGGCAGTCGGTACACAGTGACGCAAAAAAAAAAAAAATAAACTGCCGTATATCTCAATTGAGGTCATTATAGAAGATACCTCGCGATAATAATATCGGCGCAAATGCTAAATAACGTACACAAAAAAAAATACAGAAAGAGATAGGTTCTGATTTCCTTAGCATTTTATATATACCGCGGCAACGTTCTGTTGCAGGCAACGTCTCGCATCCAAATTCCGCATGTACAGTAAGGATCAGTATAAAAGGGAACACTTCCTAATTCCTCAACTAACGACTCCCATCTGAGTATGTGCTATAGCAAACCATTGGTTTTTGCTGTGTTCTACATCAATGGTCATCTCGAAACGAATCAGTCTTGCAGTGCCTTTCCATGTTCACAGGAGATCCAATAACAAATCACTGTTTTTTGGTACCAACAGATTGTGTGTTCCTTTTCATACCAGACCACACATTTTGGCTGCGCGAACACAAAGTTCGTTTCGCCGGGTTCCACCCTGCGCAAACATTTGCAGCCGACCACACGCACTGCTCAATAACGCAGGTACATGTCGAGCATATTCATCCGTCACACGTTATACATTGGTAAGATAAGAAAACAAACAAACAAACTTCGTCTTCGTAGTCAAGTTCGGCCTTGGTAGTCCACGGCTTCCAAGCCTGACAGGTAACGAGAAATAAAGCGAAGGTCGCGCTGAAGTATATGTCTCGGGCTTCCGTCCGTGTCATTGTTTCGGCACGGCTAATTAGAAACGACCTCTGGGGAACGCTAATGGCACTGGAAGTTCCCACGGCGTTCTTTCTTTCCTGACTCACGTAATGCGGTAAATTCGCCACCGAGCTCATGGAAACATATGCAAGGAAAGTACGTTTAACGCGTTTCTCGAAGCGTATAGAGCCGCAAGTTAAGAAAAAAATTAGTACAGTATCGTGACTTAAACACGCACTCCACTAGTCACTCTGAATCGTATAACGCCAAGGAAATCCTGTACAAGCCTGCACGAAACAGAGTTTCTGCCTAGCGTTGTTCCCCGCGTAACGGCACACAATTTTTTCCTCAAGCAAGGAACGTGCGTTTACGTCGACTGTTCGTACACATCTTGACGAAACGAGGAAAGGAATAGCGAATCGTGTTCTGCGCACAATGGAAAAGTAATGTCGCCGACTTCTGTTTCCGTACTTATTTATACTGCCAAAGTTTGTGCAGGGCATTTTTCGCGGCATGGAAAAGAATAGAACATAGAACAGGTACACAAAAGAGTAACGGTGTTGTTGTCAATGCGAAACAAGAAACCGTATTACTAGCTGGCTCTGCAGTCACTGCTACCAGCCGATCGGTTTTCCATACTGCACGCAGGTTTTCACTGATCGAGTTGTTTATGCAGTTGCTGCTGTTCGCAGTATTTTTTATATAAATATTTCAAAGCTATAACCGGTGCCTTGACTACCGTGCTGCAGATCGGATCTGCGAAACGGGTTCAGCTGGGAGCTTAAGAAACTATTTGTATCGACAATATGCACCGCATGTTTTCTTCCCCTGTTTATGACTACGTGTATATTCCCGAATGCGTGTATACAATTTTCAGCCCACCGGAGGCACACTTAATGGAGCTCATGGGGAGATCCTTTCCCCTGGTCTGGACTGAACTCAGATGATGGTGCTGATGATGAGGAAGAGGATGGTGATTATTAAAAATGAATGTTCGTCTTCGGCCTAGGGCGCCTTAACATTGCCTCGTTGGCATTAGTAGCTAGTCATAGCAGTACCACCAGCCACAGACCCTGCTAACTTGGAAACGGTTTCCTAGACCCTGGCGTCTGTCACCTGTACGAGCAGCGCATATAGATAGCTTCCTCAAGGGCGCACGATTTTGGTCAGACCGAGTATAGATATCCGCGCGTCATGCCACGAACAGCAACAACGACAACAACAACAAAAAAAAGACCTGTCAGACACAAGACGGCATCCCGACTCCATTGTCCGGCGCTGCGCAAGCACGAAAGCACACACTCGCGGAGCACAAAGCGGCAAGACTGCAAACGAACACGAACAACCCCGTGCTCCCGGCGTCGAGTGACACTTCGTGCCTCGCGGCCGAACGAACGAACGAACAGGGTTAGCGGGTTACGCATCGCAACGAAACGGCAATGTTTCCACAAACACCAGAGTCGGAGATAATGCGCGCGCCCCGTCCACCACACGGTAAATAAAGGGACGAGAGAGACACCGTATATTCGCGGCAGCAGTCGCAGCCACGTCACCCTCCCTGCTGCCTCCCCCATCTCCTGCTTTGAACAGTAGAAGCTCCCTGCAATAGGACCCACGAGCAGACGCAAAAACAGAAGGATCCAAGAGCGCAACGGCCTGAGGAGACGGAGCGAGGTGTGTGCGTATATAGCGGTGCCTCCGCACCCTCCTCCCTCCCACACCTCCCGGAGCGTCAGTGGCGGCGTGGTGGCGCCATTCGGACGTCAAATAATGCAGCTGGTCGCAGGAAACGAGACTTCCCGCGGTGAAGAGCTAGAGCGCGCAGGGGATGACGAGCGCGAAGAGCAGAGGGGGGACGAGCGAACACAAAGGGGGAGATGAAAAGAAAGAAAGATGCCGCGTGGACGGTGGCTGGCCTCGCAAAGGTCACGCGACGACGCCGAGGCGCTGCCGGAGGCAAACCTAGAGAAACGTACCAGAAACGCGGCACCACGCGTTCGCGAGGAATACAGGAAAGAACGAGGATGAACGTGGAAACGTGCAAAAGTTGGCCCTTCCGAGGTAAACAATAAGGAGGCCCCGCGACAATCACAGAAAAACGAAACAAAGGGCAGACAAAGAGAGAAAAAAAAGGAGATGCGTTCATGAGAGATGAGGAGAGACAGGGAGGAGGAACGTCCCGGTTGCGTACACGTGGTACGTATACAGGTGCGTGGCGCAGCGTACCGACGCGTAGTGTCCGCTGCAAGCGAGGCGTACGCGACAGCTAGAGCCCAAACAAAGCCCGGCCGGGACCAGGATGGTGGATGTTTTGTGCCAGCCCGGCGGTGCGCGCGAGAGAGGGCGGAGGCCGCGTACGCGACGGCCGCGCTTTTGGGACACAAAGCAAGGGCACTGCTTTTGCACGCGCAGATATAAAGGCAGCCGGGGAGGGAAACGCACAGAATACGCAGGAAAGGCAGCTACAATCACGTAACTCCGGGAGGAAAGGGAAGAGAGATGACAATAGAACGCGGCAGCGCATGGCATTGAGGTTCAAATAGAGGGCAGGGAGCAAGGTGAAAATAATTTTTTTTTTCTCCATGCATTTCCCGGAGAACGGACCTCGCAACGTTTCAGTCTCGCCTTTATCTATTGCTGCATTGTTTTCTAATCTCTCTAACAGTGAAAACTCTACGGTGTGACCTTTATGCGAAAGAGACACGAAACGGGATAAGAGATTGCACTCAACGGCAGGTGCATGCGCAGCACATTTCGCTTCGACGGATTGCGCGAACGACACGCCCCCAACTGACGTCCCTGTATATGCACTAACCACTCGCGTCGATGAGTAGTTCTCCTTCTTCAATTCACTGAGCGATAAAACAAGGCGACGTGCGCAATCGCTATTACATCCGAACTCGCATAAAAATAACAGCACCTCAAAAGACGTTCGCATACCGTCGATCGTAATTCCGAAACTTTACACGGAACATTCACTACCTGGCAAGGTTCACCGAGAACACAGCCCGCACGCCACATGCGAATGCTGTCTCTCTCGGCTAAACTCACTTTCACCTTGATAATAAAAGAACAAATGAAAGGTAAAACATCGCGTGCGTGCATTCTTTACGCTGCTGTTGTTGTCGTCGCCGTTGTCGTGAGACTATAAGGCGACGAACAAAAGAAATAAAAATAAAAATCACGGAACTCGTCCACCGCTGTTTCATTGTTTCGCGCACAAGGCGGCTAGGGCGGTGCTCGTTAAGGGGGACACATGTAGACAATCGCGGCCAGCCAAGGTCGAGGACGTGCCGCAGGTCGGGGACACGCGACAGCCCGGGAGCCGACAATGTTTGCATGCGCGGTTGGCATGGGCGGGACGTTTCGGCAACACACCAGCATCGCTTTATTCATTTTTAGTCGAAAACCCAAGGAATGAACAGTAGCAAGACAAGAAAGCACTACGTATTTGAGCGAGACTACATCTCCCCGAGAAGGCCTCCAAGGCACTGCTCCGCTTCTTGAGAACTTCTGGCCTGCACGATAGGCTGCGACTTAACAAACAGTGACGTTTTAGAGTGACTTCAATTTTCTCTTACTCTCCTTTCTCTTTCTTTTTTTTTTGTATCCCCTCACTCCTTTCCCCCGTGTAGGGTAGCAAACCGATTATTCTTTCGGATAACCTCCCTGCCTTTCCTCTTCTACATCCTCCTCCTCCACTACATCTCCCCGACGACGCTTCACGAAAACTCCCTCGGCATGCTCTTTGACGTCACAGCTGGCGTTTTAGCCAAGCGGCAATCGGGTAAGGACGTCTGAAGTAAGCAGGTAAGGAAATTAATACCAACTGATTAATTTCCAGTCATTACGGGGCGTGGCTCGGATCAACCGCGACCACCACGGGATCCCAAAGTATAGTACATATATACGCATCGAGTTTCGCGTCCGTCGAAACGTCGCAGCCGCGACCGGGGTCGAACCTGCGACCTCGGCGCGCTCAGCCACACGGCTAAGCCGGCGAAATGCACGTAGCGAACTACCGCACTACAGTGAGATCTGCTTTGCTAAGATATTCAGCGCAAGGAAACGGACGCGAGCTATGCATATATACCTCCCACAATAGCAGTGAATCGCCGACATCAGTGAGCTATAACGGCGACTTCTCAAAACGCATATAATGCATAGCGTGGGCGGTATACAGCTCTACTTATACAGCATACTCGCGCTAACGCTCGGCCACGCATTCGCGCACGTACGTAGCGCTGAGGAGTCAACAGCCGGTCATAATCTTTAAAAGGGAGATACCCACCGATCGGCCGAGCCGTTCTCTTCTTTATACACATTTCGCTCGACCTTTGACTCTCATTTCTGCATGCCGAGAGACGATCAGTCAATGATACGGCTCTTCGAACTCGCGGCTCGCTCGCCCAGCGTATACAAAAGCCGCTCGCTCCTGCAAATCGCATCCTTCGCATCGGCCGACCCTGCCTGTCAGTGAGCGCGCCGACGAAATAAACACGTAAGCAAACATAAAAATAAAAGCGTGAGCACGCATGCGCACATTCTCGAGCGCTCGCAATTCCCTTCCTTCGTGATCACTGTAATCCCTAACCAAATAGCCGCCTACTCCGGGATTTACGAAAAGCGTTATATACCCCTTCATTACGGCGTTATTCGACTCCTCGCATAGCTGCGGCAAAAGAAGGGGGGGGGGGGGGGGGGGGGGGTTAAAGAATACGCTCGCGCGCAAGCCTAGGCCGTACGCATTCAAATATTCTCACGCACCACAGGAGAGGCGGCAGAGGCATTTGTTCGGGCAGGGTGCTCCCGGGATAAACGCGTTGTACTACGGCGCTCACTCGGGCCACGACGCTGACAGAGGCGAAGGGAGAGCACGGTGAGAAATGAACACGAACCGCGTTCCTCCAACTTCTATCATGCAACTTTTCTTTATTTCATTCTTCTCTTCTTCCTTTTCTTTCTTGCGAAGTTCTCTCTTTCTTCGGTTTGCCTGCATCCGAAAGCGTGACAGCAGATGCTCAGACACGTGCGAGAAGCCGGCGGCGGCATTCGGAAATCGACCATGACAAACTGCGACGGGTCCCCTTGTGTGTTCTTTGTTCGTTGCGTTTTGTTTTTCTCTCGCGCAAGGGCTACGCGAACCGGCGGAAGGCGTTTAAAGAACAAAAAAATGAATGGAACGAAGCCGTGGAGGTGACTGAAGAAGGAAAGAAAAAAAAAAGAAACAACACGAAACAGGCACGCGTACAAATGCGGCGAATGAGTTTATAAATAAAAATAAGGGCAACCGGATCAGCGTCCGAAAGCAGGATATTATCATCTCTCGGGGGTCAGAGCGTGGATATACGGAGGGTTCGCGACACCCGTAATTATCCGCACACGAGGGGCGCCCCGGCCGTGTCAGCCGTTTCGATAGCACGTTGTAAAGGCGGATTTCCTTAGCGGCAGGACGTTTGGGGCGCGTGACCGAAATTGCGCGCAGATCCGCATACAAAGGTCGTACGTCAGCGACACGCATTGCATTGCGCCTTCCCTGGGGTCCGGGAACTCTCGCGAAGAATTGTTCCGTGAAAAGAACAACAAAATGAACTGCAGACAGACACGCGAATTGCGCTGGGTGCGACTGCTGTACGAATACGTTCGCAAGGGTTGCCAGCACAAGCCGGTGTATTCCACAGACGGTGTTGCCTTTGTCTAGTTTTCCTTCAGAGTTCACCTCAATAACTTGAATAACCTATACTCGTAGTACTTTTATCTACATGGCTATGTATCCAGCGAAGGCTTATGAAGACATTGATGATCTTCAGAGTTGTGACGTGAGCTTGGACCATGGATTATTTATCTTGAGACGAGCTTTGCTTCGCGAACGCAAAAATCTTCCCGGAAAAGTGTTGACGTAAATTAGGTCCGCTAAAATTTGGCACGCAAGGGCAGAAACAACCCTGATATACCACGATCGAAATCATTCTTAGCCCGCAGTGCAGTTGACCCAGCGGATGAGACGCACGGACATTACACTCTCAGTCCGAGATATAATAACGCGACGGCTTGTCTGTAGCCGACCCACGTAGAAATTTCCGCGACGTCTCCTACTCTCCAGCCTTCTCTTATGTTTCCGTCTCTTCTATATCTTTTTTTTTTCTCGGCACGTTCTGGTCATTTCGGCGCCGTGCCCCGCGGTGACGACGATCGCGCCAACTCCGCACGCCCTCCTGGACGGACGCACGCCCGAAGAAGGGCCATCAACACCGACACCCGATCACGACGCCGCCGTCCCCGTACACCCGCCCGGCCCCAGACGGTTCACGCACCGCCGGTGATGACGATGACCACCACCACTACCTGCAGCGGCAGCTCATCGCTGCGTCTAAGGGAGAGAGCTAGGCGCCAGGCTACTGTTTATACGTGTATAGGCACCGAGAAACGGAAAAACCGCTCGCTTCGAGCGGCGAAACCGCTGGCAGCGGTCGGTCAAAATGTTGCCGATACGAAGCGATGATGAGAAGGAAATCTCGCCCGCCAGGTTGCTACTCAAGGAGGCGAAGGACTCGAAACGTTGCGTGACAAGAAGCCAGGGAGCAGCGGGCATGCATTCACCACTTTACCATCACTACTCCGTTCCTCCCGACGGCGATGAGTCGTTTTTTGCTGTCGCGTCCTCATCGCACATCGCCGCAGTGCACGTGGGGCGAATGGCCATCGTTAAAGGGAAATATGTCGTGCTGTGAGGTCCTCTCGTGGTCGTCGCCACCAGTCGCCTTGCCCCCCTTCGAAGATCGCGTAGTCCGCAGCGCTATATGCCGCCCGGGGTGTCGCTTCGAGCTGTCTCTGATCGTACACACGGGTCGTCTCTCGACAGAGCCACCCCCCCCCCCCCCCCTCCCGATGGTCACTTTGATGCTGGCTCGAGCGAAAAAGAAACTGCAGCCAACGCGAGTCTCGCAAAGGTCCCCGAAATACACGCCTGCCTACCTGAAGGAGGCTCGCGAAGCACGATCAGAGAAGCAGCGAGCCGACAAGGACAAACAAGCAAACAGATCGAGGAGTAAAAGGAAAACAATCGCTCCTGAGTATACGAAGCGCTGCGATGCCCTGACTGCTCCTGGTCGCCTATCTCTGCCGTGCTCCCGCGCTGCCCGGTTCGCTGATCGCCCGTCCACGAGCAGGTAAAAGGCAGCATCGGCAGAAGCCAGAGTGGATCCCAGCGGAGTTTATTAGTCGTAAAGTTGAGCGCCGAGATCGTTGCCAGATCGTGACTAATTTCGAGCGCTCGGGAATGCGATCAAGCGGTGCTCCGGGGGCCATGCATGGCGCACGAATCGGAGGAGGCGACTGCGCGTCTTTTTGTTTTTGTTTCTTCCCTAGCGCTGCTGCTGGCCAGTGTCTGGGTCTTTCTCTCTCTGCTTTTTTTTTTCTTACTCGAGGCGGTCGTTCTTGATTTCTTACGGCCGCGGCTTATCTTCGGGGGTGCTGTTTGTTTCGGGTGCTGGGCAGCCTTGCGCGCGCGAGGTCACCCAGGTTCGTGACTCCGGCGGTGATGCCACCACCGCTAGCCATACCATATAATGCCGAGGCACGAATGGCGGCGTGACCTCACGTCGCGCCCTGGCCGCGCTATCGCGGGGATTCTGCGGAGGCGCTGACTAGTGTGCCGCATCTAAACTCTCCGCAGTTCCTTCCGAGCGGGCATCACTACGCACACGTATATATCTCTCTCGAGGGAGACAGTAAATCTACCCGGCGGTCGCTGACCGCGCTGAGGAAACGCGGGACGCGGCTTTGACCACGCGCGTTGAGGATGCTGCCCTCTCTGTGGGAGTTCACAATTTCGAGGATCTTCGTTTCAAGAGAAACAGCAAGACTGGAAGCGTTGCATCCATCAGATTGAGCACGCAGGCTTCGCGCAAAAACCCAGCCCAGGGTCTTCTGAGGGGTATCAAAGGGGTATCAGGAAGGAATAATTAACATCAATTCCGTTTCATCCGTATGCATCTCGCACTGTGCGTTCCCAATATTAACAGAGAAGTTATAGCCTGTCGAATGTCTTCTGGGAGGTGGTATACAGTAGGCATAAAAGGAGGAAATAGGTAACATCAATTTCGTTTTATCTACATGCATCTCTCACAATGCGTTCCCAATGTTAGCGGGGAAGGAACATCCGGCTATGACAACGGTTTCCAACATCTCCTCAAATCATATCTAATAACAAAACTCATGCTATCGCAACCGTAAACTGCAAAGAAATTAAAGCAGTTTAGATTTTCTTTGCAGCTTGTTCCCGTTTGGGTGGCAGAGCAGAAAATACGAAAACGACCTCATCCATATGAAACGACCATGCAGAAATGCGTTCAGTCATTAAGCTAGACTAAATTACGAATGTAGAGCACTAAATCACCGGATGATTCATGGAGACGACCTCACTGGCGTCCCGAAGAGCACGGCAATACAGCAGCTGATGAAGCCAGAAACCTGGATGGCAGCGATACAGCAGTGAGCGCTCTAGTCAGAAACACGAACGTCGAACAACGTCTTCAACGACCCGTGAAACAGCTCATTACGTCTCTCTCTCGTTCTCTTTCCAGACCGACTAGCCTGGCGGGAAAACACGCAAGGTGTACACTGAGCGCACCAGCGCAACTGCATACACACACATATCCGCAGCAAGAAGGTGTGGTGGCAATCAGACCGGAGGAAGGATAACCTCGAAGCTCCAGAAACAATAAGCGGCTCGCAGGTTTGGGGGCACTAGGCACACACGCGGAGTGCAAAGAGCGGCGAACGAACAAAGGGGGATAGAAACGGGCCCGGGCTCAGTGAAGCGGATCGGTGACCGCCGCAGACGCGCATTTGGGATTCCGCGCCCATAGCTGCATTCTCCGTGTGTTTACTTGCGTACGTGTGCGTCTGTCTATAGAGCGACGCGCGAGCGAGGTGCACGAACGACCTTTAGCCGGCCTCGTTAGGCCCTCAAGCGTGGCATCTGCATGGCGAGTCGCGATTTCCTAACATTAACAAACGCCCCACTCCCAGCAGCCGCGTCCTCTTCCTCCTCTTCGTTCTATCCCCCCCCCCCCCCCCCTCTTTCTTCCTTTGTTCTTTCTTTTGCTTTTCACTGCGCCGCCGTATAATTGTCCGCAATGCCCAGCCAACTGGTTCGCTGGAGGCCCACTTGTCCTATAGCCTCCGCGGAAAGCTTCTGTGACGCGCGGTTACTTGCATCTCTTGACGAGCCGCAGTGGATGAGATCTTGCTGCGTTGGTCGGAAGTTATGCGCGCACACAGAAAAGGAGAAAATAGGTAAAAAGAAAACTGGTTGCGGCGGACAAGATTGAGAGAAAAACAACACCTTTTACGGCGTCGAGAAGCACTAGAGAAGCCCAGAGGCGGCGCAAAACAGGAAGGGAAATATCTCGTGTCAGTGAGCGAACCAGGAAAGAAGAAATCAACGGCCATAAATGCGAAGAGAAACAGCAAAGCGAAAATACAGCTTATCGCACGCCTGTCGAACGTGGGAATAAAGATACCGGTGCTGATCGGCAGGGGTCAGGAGCCAAAAAATGGAAAATGAGAAAAAGAAGCCCGCGTCCTCGTATACCAAGCAGTCATTCGGCCCATCCGACCCTAAAGTGTCGCGTGCGGTGCTTTCCACTGCCCTCCGCCGACTCGACTATATCACCCTCTCTCTTCTATTTGCTCGAACAGTATATAGCGCGTATATTCACCGGCAACTTAACCCGGCAAACTTGCAGGTTTTAACAAAAAAACAAAAACATTCCAGCTCAGCAAAACTACAATCGCAAGCCGAAAAGGCAGGTTCTCGCATCACCTTTTCTTTCGTTTCTTATTACGCGCGAACACCTGTCGAGAGCTGGTCTAACTACTTTTTTGCCATTAATTTCTACCTGCTATTTTACCGAGTGACTCCTCTTCCCCCCTCCCCCTACCTTTTCTTTCTGACAAAAAAAAATAGACAGAAAGAATGGCTAGCGGCAGAATCAGAGATTAAGCGCCGGTGTACAAAGTGCGCGTTCTATAGCAGCAGCAGCGGCGGCGGCGGCTCACAGCGGGCAGAGGAGAAGCCACCGGAAAGACAGGGTCGCGGCCCCCGGCATTAACGATCGCGTTCGCCGATAGGCGGCGCAAGTGGCTACCACACTTTACGCGGCATTCCCCGACAAACGCAGTAGGGTGACGGTCTCCGTCTTCGGAAGGACGTCGTTATCGACGCGAAGGGTTCAGTCCCGAGCAGCGGCGAAGAAGTAGAGAGGAGTCATTTTCGGATACTGCGTGCAATGTGCCCAGGTCGCCCAGGTATATTTTACGCAACGGAGGGAACTTTTTTTTTCTCGTTCTTTCTCAGAGAAAAGAGAAGACCCGAGCAGCACGCGCTAGCTTTTTTTTTTTCATTGCTAAGGGCACAAGTGACGTAGGAGTTTCCCGAGGAAGAAAGAGAGAGAGAGAGCATGCGGGTTATCGAGAGGCTCGTTAAGTGCTACGCAGAATCCATATCCCCCGCGGAGGTGAATAAGTCTCGGATTCCGCGGCGGAGAAGCGATATCCTTTGAAACGAAAGGGTCCACGCACGCAGCTGGCGCACGTCGCACAAATCGCGAGCCTTCACGTTCATGTTTGAAGCTATACCTGATGGGCCTGTTTCGGCAATTTTTCTTTCTTTTTTTTTTACAGAAGAAAAGCGTCGCTATCGGAGTCTCTTAGCTCATTTTTGCAGCGATTCAGCCCAGAAACTCGACACTGAGAACCAGTCCCCGGGGGAAAAAAAAAAAAAAAAGTTAGGAAGAGAGACGACTTCCACACTCGCCTCGACAAAGACGTAAGAACAGCGCCGAACGGAAAACGAGCAAACGCCATGCATATCGTCGAATGCGCGCGGGTTCAGAAGGGTTCGCCGCTGCCGCAATCAAGAAGGGCCGCGACTTCGGAAGGAAGGCTTATTTTTACGAGCCCCGACCTACGCCTGCGTTCCTTTCTTTCGCCACAGCAGTGCTCCAAGAGTGGCTATCAGCTTAAAAGCCTGTATTACGACTCACTCAAGCTGGTGAACTGAGTTCGCGCTAAAACGCACGTAGCCACAAACACACACACCATCCCGCAAAACTGCGGTCATCAGGTTCTCGACGAAGTGTCCGACACGGGGAATCTCTCTTACGTCGATAAGAGAGTACGAAGCCTTCCGATCGGCTACAGCTACCCCCCCCCCCCCCCTCCCCTTTTCCGACGACATTGGAAGAGCCGACACGTAATAGAGGAGGGGGTACCCCCGGATAATAGCGCGCGCAGTTTGGATCGAAGGAAATAATAACGCTTCCTATACGCACGGGCCCCCTCCGCGGGGTCAAAGGTCGTCGTCGGACGAGCGCCGGCGCATCGTTTATAAAGCAAGCAGCCAAAGGTTCGAAATAACGCCGACCAAAGGGCTCCGTTCTGCGCGAAGGCGTCAGCGCGTGAAAAACCACTTGCGCGCGAAAAACTGCCGACGCGCGTTTGCTACCTTCCCTCACTCTCTGCGTGCGTGCTGACCTCCTCTCCCTCTCCTCACTACCGCAACCCCTGAGAAGAGACGCAAGGGCGCATCACGCTCCGTACTCGCATATACTACACACGTAGTGTAAACAGCACGCTTCATATATAGATACCCAGCTGTCTGGTAAGAGTTGGTTTGGTTTAACTCCGGTTGTTAATAAAGCGATGGGCATGAGGAGGTTGAGCGTGGACAGAGGGAGGCGGGGGATTCCAAAGTGCAGGCAGGGAACTTTCCTCCGCTGAACCTAGCTCGCTTCTCCGGGCTCAGTCGCGACCGGAACTATTCCCAGCTGCTGTACGCAAAAGTACTATAGGCACACACTTGCGCGCCGATCTCACGTATACGAGCTGAGAAACTGAGCGAGTCTGTGGGTCCACGAGAAAAGGAAGCAACCGCAGGGGCTGGGGCGAAGAAAGAAAGAAAGAAAAACGTAAAGAAAACAAGGAAGAAAAGGATGAAACGAAGAAGAGAAAGGCGAGATTAAAGAGCGTGAACGCAGGTGGCGGAAGTGCGAACGTATATAGTCTTTGTGTAAGTGTGTGTGTGTGAGAGAGAGAGAGCGTATATCAGATTGTTTGCGCACGTGTTTTGCAGCGAGGGCGACAAGAAAGCGGGGCGGGAAGAAGATTCGCGGCACGAGAAGGAAATAAATTCTGCGCGAGCATGTGCGCGGCGGCGCCTCATTGGCAAGATATGCAAAACAGGGCAACGCTATAGCTCGACAGGAGGTGGGGAAGTGAGACAGAGAGGGCTTAATTCCCTGAGCACTTCTCGCCGGCTTGCATCGCGGTCGGCGTCGAAGGAAGGTTCCCAGGTGCGGCGGACAAGCTAGCGTACGCAGGATCGAAAGGGTGGCGCGTATCGCGTTTCGTGCGCCGAGCGAATGCGCCCTGGGAAGATGGCAGAGCGGAAGTGATGGCAGAGTACCAGGTCGGAAATGCATGTTTGTATCGTAAACAAAGATCTGCTTCGAGAAAGCCAAGCCCATGCAGCGAATAGTATTATTGCTCTTTGAGCAAACGGTAAAAATGTTCTGGCGAAAACAGCACGCAATAAAAGTAATTTGGAAGCGAATAACTTCTTTTTGCCTACCCCCTTCCAGCCTATTCATCTCTTTCCACCACGCCGCGGTTCAGGCGTCCGCCGAACCGTGAGACAATTAATGCACGTTTTCGGCTTTCATACTATAACCTAACCTAATTAATGGAAGGTGAGGGGGACTCCAGGGCCATAATCATCGCTCTCAACTGTCCCTTCCCACAGACGCAAGCTTTCATACTCGGAAAAATGAGCGCTCAAACCCGAAAGAAATGCGGAAGAGTATACTCAAAACCTGAAAAGGGGTTAAGTTTGTATATAAAAAAGAAGAAATGACGAAGAAATGGTCAGGCTTGAACGTAGAGGCTGTTTGAATAGCTACGGACGTTGTGCATCAATAACGCACACATTTTTAGAGCAATGCATTCCTTTAACGGAAAATCAAAAAACAAAAACGCTCATGCCTGAAGCATGCCGCAAATTGGCGATTACAGGAAACAAGCACCAGGCTGAACTTAAAAAAAAAAAAAAAGAAACGAAGGGCGTGCCGCATGCGGAAAAAACAAACAATGACAAAAGTGATCGCGGGGGAGGGGGGGGGGGTGCTTCGGCTGGCCGGGCTCTCTGGGGTAAGGAAAATAAAAATAGAGAGAGGAAGGCTCGAAAGCATCCGCGAAACAAGAAAAATCCACGCGTAACTCAGAAGCGCGTGTCTGCTTCCTGCTTTCTCGTTCGTTAAACCAAACAAACAAAAAAGAAAGACAAGAAATCTGAGGAATAACCTCAAAGCAGATGAAGCCCCGTCTCGAAGCACCCGTAAATGCAGAAGAGCCACACAACAAAGCCAGTTCCTGAAGTTTGAAAGCTACTCATTTAGTGATCGCTCATCGCCTTACGCGGGAGCCGGTTTCTTTCTTTCGGTGATATGCATGAGGCGTCTCCTCACCGGTTCCTCGTCAGCTTTTTTTGTTATATTTATTGTAACCTTTGTGGCCTCGTCTTTTCTGCGACGAAAATGCATCACGACACAAATTCAAAATTGGGGGCATTTCTTTTCGCGCCTTTATACACACGCACGCACAGACACGCACTACACCCGCAGCCCAGCCAACAACGAGAAAAGCGCGGGACGCCAGACAAGATAATTAGACGAGTGGGCGTGGCCTAACAAAGGATGGAGAGATATAGAAGAAGCGGCCGTAGGCCGGTCCGCGTTTGCCGAAAACCCCGGCGCGAATCGGGAGTCTCCCCGAACCGAAACGAGGATTGACAGCATTCATCAAGATGTAGCCAAGCGTCGAGTGCACGGTGTAATTTTTACCGCTATGCGCGCACGCATCTGTAGGCCGAACCCCCTCCCCCCTCCTTCCCCCCTTTCCACTTCCCGTTGGTGCAGACACAGAGACAGAAGCACAAAATTGAGAAACGAGTGTGAGAAGGGCGGATCTAGGATAATGTGTGCGTTGGAGAAGATAATCTGGCGAAAAAAAAAAGTATTATCAGCCTTCCGCCGTCGATTAAACAAACTTGCTTCCTGGTGTCATCAAGGAGCTCTATAAATCGCCTTCCTTAGTTTCTTTTTTGCGCAGGACTGAGTCACTCTCACGAGCTTTTAGAACCCTTGTAACGGACTACACCTGAACTTGCTTGCTTGCTTGCTTGCTTGCTTGCTTGCTTGCTTGCTTGCTTGCTCGCTCGCTTGCTTGCTCGCTTGCTTGCTTGCTTGCTTGCTTGCTCGCTTGCTTGCTTGCTTGCTTGCTTGCATGAGCATGAGAGTAAGTGAAGGGCGCAAGGGCGCAAGAGTGGAAGGGGGGGGGGGTCCAAGAACCCTTTCTTCGGAGGCTTCCTCACAAGTTTTGTTTAGTCAGTTGTTTTTCTGCCCGCCACTCCTTCCAGACGACCTGGACGAGGAAACACGCCCGAGGCGGTGAAAAGGGGCTACAGTTGATCGAGTTGGCAAGACGGGAGATCGGTCATTAGGTGGATAGATCATCGCCCAGCGCGCGGTGTCCGCGATCGCGGCTGCCAGCGCACGTTAGTCGACGGCCCCTCTCCACGCAGGCATCCCGAGAACGCCGCGGAGAAAACGCACCCGTCGCCTCCTCTGCTCGTCGATGCCAAGTGAAGAGAGGGGGAGACGTCATCAGGAAAGAAGATCAGCGGCCACTGAGAGCGCCTGATTAGAGTCGACAGGGTATGAGTTGATGCTATTACGGCTCTCTAAGTAGGAGACAGGACCACCCTACTACAGCCTATAGCTACTGGTGAACCTTCTGCGGCAGAAGGGAAAGCGGCACCGCGCCAGAGTCGTCCGCAGAATTAGAGCGCAAGACGGCAGACTCTTGAGTGACCCCAGCGCGAGCGTCGTAGCGTAGTGCGAGCCGTAATGAAGGCTTCGGAGCGGCTACGACGCTACCTTGTTATATTCGACGCTCTGTGTATACGGCGCGGAAGCACGCCTGTGCTGCCACCAAACAGTTGGCCGTATACTATATGCTGAGTCCGTGGGCATTAGATGACACGTATACTTTGTGGTATGCATTATTTTTATTGCGGTCGGAGACGGAACCGCGGCAGCGCCGTGAGTGATGATTAGGAGACGCGGAGGAGACTTCTCTGTGCGGGATGCGTCTATACGTTTGTCGCCAAAGCAATGTCCCGTTATCTTTTTGACGACGGTGCGTATAAAGCAAGCTAACGTCGGCCTAGTATTACGTCCTGCTTCATGAAATACGGCGCGTACGTGTGGTGTTGTATTTACGCCTTCGATAATGTCCTTCGATGATGGCCTTCAATATGAACGTGCACTAATGACACGTAAAGCGAGCTGTGTCTTCTTATTAATTGTACACCTGCTGTGGCGGGGGCTAAGAGCATCACGTACGAGTGGAGGAAGTTTATATGGATATGGCAACGGCTCTGAACGTGGCTATAGAATGTCTACGGCTGACAGCTGAGTGCGAATTCTTGATGCCGGTCGCAGCGGCTGAATTACGATACAAGGGAAATGAAGATGCGCTTATGTGCTGAGATCTCGGTGCAGGTCAAAGAACCACCGGTGGTCAGAAATAATCAGGAGTCCAGCAGCATAATTTATTACGGATTAACCTGGAGTGTTGAAGCGTTGTCTCCGCACGCAAAAATCCATTAATCGATCAATGCATTATCGATCAATCCATCAATTGCCACGTACTGCCCAAAATCTTAATCCGGAGTCCTGCAGGAAAATTAATTATTGCGGTTTAACGTGGAGTTCTGAAGCGTTGTCTTCGCACGCAAAAATCCATTAATCGATCAATGCACTATCGATCAATCCATCAATCGCCACGTACTCCCCAAAATCTTATCCCTACGCCCCTTTGTCTTCTCCTGGATAAAGTAGGCAGGCAAAGAAGATTTCCTCCGGCTGACCTCTCAGCTTTTCTGACTAAAGGAATTTCAAACAACCGCTTTCAACCAGCCATCGCGACCATCCCAAGGAAATCAACATTACCGCTGGCACCGTCTCTATTCCAAATGCCGTGCAGATACGTTTCGCAACAAGTGATCACTCCCACCTCGGCCGTTTAGAAAGGAATCTCGCGTCTACCATCAGCGTCGAAGTGGTGAACTTCACGAGAAACAAACGCTACGCACGGCCAGCCGTCCGCGTAGAAGTTGATAAACGCCCCGCAAAGAGGAACCAGATCTTTCTTCTCGGCCCCGCGGAAAATAGCGTTACAAAACCGGGCGACAAGGACGACCAGCTCGGTGCCAGCAGTCGCTGCACCGCAGGGTGCTGTGCTCGCATAGCTGCTTAGCGCGCGAGCGAGACAAAGTGCGGAAACCGTATTTATAAAGCAGACCTGTCGCGCGCGTTCACGGTGAAAGGCCTGGCACGGAGTGGCAAACAGTGAGAAGAAAGAAAAAAGAGAGAGAGAGAGAGAAAGAAGGAAGGAAGAAAGAGGAGGAGGGGGTTCCAATTTGGTATGTGAGCCGTGAGGGCAAGGCGGGGATTTAAAAAGAATAGAAGTAAAGAGGCACGCTATACGGAATACATATGCGGGAGCCAAAGCTGGATGGTATGGAATTGGCTTGGGATAGCTCGCGCGTGCCTGGTTCGGCGAATGAGTCCCGAGAATAATAAGAGCGGCGGAGCAGGCAGCGGGAAATCGAAGCGAGCGGCCGACCGATTGCGGACTCGTGGCACGCGTTCGACCCTGTCGAGAGGAGAAGCAAAAAGTAAGGGGGGCAGAGAGACGTCCTTGACCAGCGGGAAAGGTCGGCTCGGTCGCTGCTTCCCTGCCCAGCTGCTGCTGCTGCTCCGCTGTTTCTCACCCAACCGCTTTATATATCTCTCTCCCTCCCCTCTACCTCTCCCCCACCTCCTCGTCCGCATCCTTAACGGGCGCTCCTTTATAGCGGGTCTCCTTCGCATAACTCGGTCACAAAAAGACTCTAACTGCCTTCGAAACTACGATGCCGTGCGACCGTTTCAATGCCGTCGACGATGTATACTAAGTGCAATTTAAAAAAAAAAAAAACTTTTATGGATTGTACACTCTAAACACAAAGTAGTAAACTGCCTTCTAGCGCACGCTCTAGATTGCTTCTTTTTACGCCCATATAAGAGTGTAGGTGAATTCAGAAGGAGCACCAAAGGGGAACAGTTAACAGGCACATGCCAAGCCTAAGACTTCCTCATGTCGCAGCATTTCGCCACTACTGGCAACACCTGACCCGTCGACTGCGTTATTAGGAGATTACAAGCAACGAAAGCACACCGAACAGCTAGCTGATACCTTTAACTGCAGCGTCAATTCTGAAGGTAACGGAGCACGTTGAATGTTGCAGTAAGTCTGCACTTTTTCGAATGGCACACGTTCAAAGTCAAAAGCTGGCTGATGAACGCCTTTATATTATTGTCTATTGCGCTAAACATTGTTGTCAGATGCTCCCTGTCATTATTAAGTCGCCGTCGGCTGGTTTACGTCCAAATGCCAACGTGAGGACCTCGCCCGACTACCTACACCAAGCCCAGTCCTGCGCCGATCAACTCTATCCGAATTTGCTAATATCCTCACCTCTCCTCACCCCACCTCCCACCCCCCGTCAACACTTCGGATCCACTCCGTTACACCAACGAATCATCGGTAATTCGTTATCCGCACCACCATGTACCGCGGTTCTCTTCACTTCCTGCTCTTAGTTTTCAGCTATACTATATCTACGTCATAATCTAGGACCTCAGATGAGGCGATGAATGTACGTCACGACGACAGGCATTTTAGGTGAATGTTCCTTAGTTGACAACAGAATTCTTTCGAACCCAATAAAAGTTCAGAGGCAGTCTGCTCCTTAAACTGAATGATCAAAAACTAGTGGCGGTTGTCTACAACCTCGCTTTATCAAGAACTAAGAACAACCAAACGAAGAAGCCAGTGCTAGTCCATACGGACTGTACTAGCACTGGATCGGCCGCGCTAACCTACGCAGAAACGAATCAGGGAGCGAGCGACACGACAGAAGGAGAGCAGCGCGCGCAAGCATGCAGATTCCATCCGCACGCATTCTTGCGCGTGCGCGCAGACCCGGAGATGACACGAAGTTCTACGGGACGGAGCAAGCGAGGCAAGAAAAGAGAGAGAGAAAAGAAACGCGGCAATTCGATGCCACCGAAGAGCCAGTGTACAGCAGTCCGCGATGCGCAGCGGTGGAATCTGAAGAAAAAGGAGAAACAGCACAAAAGAAAGATGTCGTGTGGGAGGTATAGGAGGGTGAGAGAACTAGTCTGGCCTTCCCCTCCTGCTTGTCCCCCCCCCCCTCCCCTCTGATGCTGATTTCGAGACAAGATAGAAATGGGAGAGTCACCGAACTTTTTCTTCCTTTCTGTTCACGAAGAGGAAGAAACTGATCCCAAGTATGCGAGCTTCTTCGCTCGCTAGTCGTCGCCCGCGCTTCTGCAGGAGGAACAGAAAGCGGATGAGGGGAATGGATGCAACGAACAAGAATGAAAAAAAAAATAGATCAGAGAGGGCGAAGAGGAAAAAAAAAAGAGAAAATGAGAGGAACAACGCTTCCCCGTAAAAAAACAAAAACTAATAAAGTAAGTAAGCTGAGAAGAGCGAAAAAAAAAGAAAGGGAAAGAGAAGGAGAGATAGCAACGCTCTTCGGGGGCAGCTAGCCGCGGAGGGCCGAGGAAAATGAAGCTATATATATGATAGCGGCGTTCGTTCCCATTTCGTTTAATGCGAAAAGCGACCCGCTGACCCCCAGCGCGCGCGGACGGCGACGCGCGCGTCCACGCGCCCAAGCGCATCGCGCGCGCCTGCATGCTTCCCATCTGCCGCCCCAAAGACGCGTTAGCGCCTCCGAAAAGTGAGTCACGAGCAGACGATGCGGCTTGGCGACGCCAGCGGCGCAAGCAAAAGAAGCAGCAGCCTAGGGTGCTGTTGCATCTCTCTAGACGAGCCACCGTTCCTGGTGCAAGCATCGTTTCCCTGCTACGCGCCGGACAGCTCTCGCGAAAAAAAGAAAGGCTCATTTGAGCGACACCCCCACGGGCGGTGGAGAATCCTCTTCGAGGCGTACGCGGGAAAAGCGAAGTGCAAGAGAGGCTCTAAAGATACGGCGTCCCGGAGATCGTGCAGCTGGGGAGGAGCATCGGCGAAAATGTCGTCTGCGCTGACCCCTCGAGCGTACTCGTTATAAGAGGCGATGTCACAATGCTGTCGTGACGCGTGTGCGCGCTTTCGCGAACGAGAAACATTGGAATAATATGCGTGGTACCAGGATTGTTTGCTGCGGTTGCTGCGTCGGATTTCAGCGTTAACGAGTTGGCGAAACATGTTTAAAGAAACTATTACTCATCTTTTTTCGTCGCCGCACATTAGAGAGTATTAACATATAGCGGAGACGTACTTGAGCAGATGTTTGTATCGGATGACCGGACACTGGTTGCGCTCGTGCAGTAAGCCCGCTTGACCCCCCCCCCCTGCAATGCGCGCACGCAGAATACCTTCGTTACTCCTTAATACGTCTAGGCTAATAGGCAGATTTAGAATGGGGGTCCCTGTCGATTAGAGGGATAGGGGAATAAGGGAGCGCTTGTGAGCATGCGCGGAACAATAACGCCTCTGGATTGTCCTACGCATGCGCACCGGCGCGTCGCTATTCCCCTGTCACCGTAATCGATAAGGTACCCCTATTCTAAACCTGCTTAATATGTCTCCGCTACGCTAAGACTCAATAAAATATGAATCAACATTTCCATCAACACTAAACATACCGGCGATGCTTTCTATTTTGCTCTCTTGTCGCGTATTCGTTGTATTACTAGATTTCCAGTACAGGGGGAGTCCATGGCAATCTGGCCGCCGGCAGGCGGACGCACCCAGGAAGATGAACAGCAGAGCTCCCCCTCCCGGCTGTGATTGAAGAAAAGACAACCCTTTAAACGTCACCGACGGCGCTTTCGCTCGGCGCGCTTGCCTTCCTTCCTGACAGTCACGGACGTCATCTCTCCTCTTCTCCGAGGGCGTCACGAGAGCTGTCAGGAGCGCCCCCGTGCACCGATGGGCGGCGGCAGGCAGCGCGGGGCGTCGAGCCACTTTGTCGCCGCAGCAGCAGCGGTGGCTGAGGCCGCCGCCGTTTTGTCGGCTCGCGCAACCGCCCTGACCCCGTGACACGCGCGACCTCGAGCGCCACACTCTCATTTCCCTGTCGGCCGCGTAATTCGCTTTCGCGCGTGGCGGCGGCGGCGGCCGGACAATGATGCACTTAGCGGCAGCAGCAGCGACGGCGGCGGTGGCGTGACGTTGTCCTTCCTTCCTCCGGAGAACGAGAAGGACGGCGAGGACGAACAATGCCTCAGCCGCCGCCGCCACGGCATGCGACGAAACCCAAATTGCGGCGCGCGCCTTTCTCATCGGGCGCGCGCGCGGTGAAGCGGCGCCAAAGCTTCGCCGCATGCGAGAACGACCCCCTTTTTTTTGTGCGTGTTTGTTTCTCAACAATACCGTGTGGCATGTTGGTGTTGTCTCCGGAGATCCGGAGTAGGACGCCGTGTAAGCGAGGTAACTACCAGAGACTGACTTGCCTGCTAGTAAAGGTCATCGTTTTCACCACGCCAGTAGTGTCAACCCTTGCAGTCAAGGAAAAACGGCGAGACGGTGATAGCCTGCGCCTGCGGCAACTAGCGTTTCTTACGGGTGCGTCGAAACGGGTTGCAATTATGTCCTGAAGGGCCGCTCTATCTGCGTACCGAGGGACTGGTGTCCATTTCCTTTATGAGAAGTACTCCAGTTTTGTCGCGCCTGTGTCTGTGACAAGATTCCTCCTATGGCCACAGAGCTGAGAGATCATTACCACGCGCCCATTTCTCGCACAACAGAAGTGTGAAAATCCGACGATCTGAGTGGGCCGAAATGTGGGAGGTTGGTAAGGTGTCTGAATGCGCGTCCCCCCCCCTCGTAGAGGTCAGAAGATTGTCGCGCCACCTGTGTCATTGTGAAAAACTGCCCGAAAGCCTTCCAAACGATACATGCGGTGATGAACGAAAAGCTGCAGGGCGCCGCAGACAGGCCATTGCTGAGCTCACAGGCAGCGCCGCACTCTGCAAAACTTCCACAAACTGGCCACAACGTAACGAAACTGGCGCCCGCGGCGTGGGCATGCTCTTCTGACACAGAACGAGGCCGATCGAGACGGGTTAGGAACCACCTTTAGACGAGGATAAACTGCCGAAGGCAGCAGGTTCACGGGGGAAGCTCGCCGATAGACGCCTCGCAGCTGATCAATCAAGTGCACGCCAGCTCCTCACGGAGTGACGCCAATGCAAATACTACCCAGAGTAGAGCGGAGGGCAGAAAGGTTACACGCGGAAAGGGAGACATGAGGCGGGGAAAAGGGGGAAGGGATGGCCCGAAGTGTAGCCGACACACAAGCATATTCAACGAACAGGGAAGACTGGCCGCCTTTTAGAAATTCATGCGCTGCAGCAAGTCCAGCAGCCTGCAAGCCAGACGGCAAGAAACAACGACAAAAGCGAAAGACAACACCCCGAGAACCCGCGAGCGTCGTGTGCCCCGAGGACACCGGTGGCACTGCCGAGCGAAGGGAAGCAAGAGCAAAAGGAGGAGGAGCAGGAGACCGGGCGCACGTTTCTTGCAGTCCGGCGGCGGCGACCGCAAATAAAAACACAGATCAGCAAGAAAGGAAAGACTCGCGCAGCAGCGAGAGGAGAGGAGGGCTCCGCCGCAGGTCCGCGATGATCAGCGTCGATAAGCGGGCTCTCAGCGAAGTGTAACTCGGTTAGCGGTCACGACTCCAGCGGCCGGGCATGCAGCGGCGGAAAGGACGCGAGCGCGCGCGCGCCAAAGTAAAGGGCGGTGGGGAGGGGATAAGGGGGGGAGGTTGCTGCTTCAAGACGCCGCAATACGCGAGCTTCGGTTGCGGTGTAGCTGGCTGGCTTCTCCTTACACTTCCTCCTCCCAGCTGCTACCACGGCAGCCGCCGCCGCCGCTCCACCCTTGGGAACGGACGCCGCCCGCCTGGCCCCCGAGTCACGATGCGCCTCCAACTTAAATTACGCGCCGCTACAGGGGCTTCATCTCAGCGCATGCAGCCCCCCTCCAAACCTAGCTCCGTCTGTCGCTTACTCAGTAACCCCCCCCCCCCCCCCCCCTCCCCACCGTTCCCTTCTGTTTGCTTGGACCTCGACTCATGCGTTGCCCCCACGTCGGTGGCTCACGAAGGGGCAGCCCGGGGGATCTATTAAAATGCGAAACGGTAACCGCGAGCAGCGGTCGTGCAAGAGAACAGGGGCGGCAAACAAAGGCCACAGAAATAAAAAAAAAGTAGGTCGGCGAATTGCTACACTGAGATGCAATAGGCACTGAAGCAGCTTTGTTTATTTCCTGCCGACATTTCCTGTCGCTTACTGCGAGTGGGGATCGAACACTGTACAAAGAAAAGAAAACATTTGCCTGAAAGGTAACACCACCCGGATTGCCGCTAAAAGTCAAGGTGGATATCGTTTCAGAATCGCACCGAGAGACGAGTGCACGGGCCCGGAAAACTCGAGAAGGAAGCTAAAGAGGCGCGAAAATGACAGACGCGGGCGCTAAGGCCATCACAGAGTGCGAGGAAAGGGGGCGAGGGAAGTCGCGTACAGCAGGAATCAAAGCGGCGAAACGGTATGGGCGGGGGAGCCGGCCGCCGGAGGTGGCAGCACCAGTCGTCATCAAACTTATCGCCTCCCGGCATCGAGCGGGAGGCGCTCCGCAACCGGAGAGACAGCGAGGGAGCAGTATCACAAGGTATACGGGCCCTCTGCACACAATGGGAGCCGTTCATGTATCACCAGGATGGAAGGCATCGCCGCCGAAGGCCTGCAGCGCTGCCTGCGGCATCAAACGGCCATCCGGGCGATAAGGGCAGAGGAGAAAGTGCATCCTGCTACATCGACGAAGAAAACAGAGCTCGGAAAAGAGGGGACAACAATGGCGGAAACAAAAGGACAGAGAGGGAAGGGAAGGCGCAGTGGAATACGCGAGAACTTACTGGCGAAGAAAGAGCGTGCTGCAGACGTGTGGGCGGGGGGAGGAGGGCGAGGGTCGAGTAAAGAAGAAACGTGGAAACCAGGCGGGCCGAAAACGAGGCGACGTCGAGCCGCTGCTCAGGGAGCGAGAAGTCAGTAAGAAGAAGGAGGAGGTATAAAAGAGAGGCTGGGGAAGAAGGGTCACCGGCTAATGACAGTGATCGACCGTGCTGCACTTCACACGTCGCCGAGAGACCGGAACCCCCACTGGAAACAGCCGCTGGCGAGCCTCGCGGGAGCCCCCGTTCCAGACAAACGCGCACGTCGACACTGCACCCGCGAAACAGAGAGAGAGAATCGCGCCGGGCAGACCGCACGGATGACCGGGCAGCATCTAAGCAGGCGGAGACCGGCGGCGCGAAGCCAGGTCCGGGTCCCCTGCCCCCTCCCCCCTTCTCACTCAGCAGCCTTTGTAATCAGCCGCCTTCGACCGATGCCGCCGCCGTCGGGGACTACGTCGACGACGACGACGACCTACAGCCTCCCCCCTCTCCTCGCGTTTATGGCCCGCTCGCACGAAGCCCCCCGTTCCTTGAGACCCGGGCCGGCCCCGGCACTTGGCACGGCTGCACACACACAGCTCTTCGTTCGTTCTTTTGTTCCTGTTTCGTTTCTGCGATTGCTCCTTATACTTTCGCTTTCTTCGCCGCAAACGGAGTCTTTCGCACGACGGCGCAGAGACCGAATAGGAGCGGAACTAGCGGCTACCGCAGGGGCTGCCGGGGGAGAAACGCCCTGGGACGTGACACGGCCTCCTTATTGTCTCGGGGCGCCAGATGGAGATTTACGTGGAAGGGCGGCGGATGGGCCGCCGCCGGCACCGGCCAGCAGCGAGACAAAAGAGCTCGTCGTCGGGGCGGGAGATGTGTCCGTGCGCCGCGCGCAATCATCGTATACAGCTCCGGCGGAGGAGGTTTGCCCCGACGCGCGCTGGCCGCCTGATACACACGCCCGCTCGGTTGGCGCGGAAGCAGGCCGCGGTGTCATAAGGTGACAGTGGGTGCGGCACTTATGGCCGATTTCTTACGGGTGGCCACCACTGACGGGATCCGAGTTGCGCAAGATTTCAAAATATGTTGACACGGACGCATTCGTGTGGCCCAAAGCCCATTAAAGAACAAGACAGAAGCGGGTAGAATATTATCCGTGTAATATTTCATTCTGCGCTTCCACTGATCTAAGTTTTTATTCGGCGGAATAGGGTTTCGTACGGCTGGCTACTGAAGGCGACAAGTGAACTTCTGATGAACTTCACGCTGACCTCAGGAAAGCCACATTGGCGTATTAGGCATTTTGCAAAAGGAGGTCTCACTGACAGCTTAGCTTTTGAACCTCCTATACTATACCGATTTACCAAACGGCCCATTTCTGTAACATATTCTTGTCAATGAAAACCCGAACCTTATTAGTTTTCTACAGCCTGGTTCAGTCTACCCATCGGCTAAGGCGCGCCGCAGAGTCGAGTATACGCTTTCAACGAAAAGGTTCGCTCACCTCGGCGTACTCCTGGCACGACTCGACCGAGGCGACGAAATGGACCACGTCGTCGACCGTCCACTTTGCGACAAGCTGCTGCTGGCCACCATCGGTGGTGGTCCCCACGGCGCCGCTGCAGGGCGAATGAAGGGACGACGCCTGGTCCGAGCAAACTGAGCCGCAGCGCAACTTGGGCGACTTGGACGCTCCCCGGGCGCCCTCCAGCTGCAGAAGCCACGGCGACGTCGCCTGCTTGCGTGGCGGCGTGCCGGCGCCGCCGACGTCGGCGTCCTTGGAGGACCGCGGGCTGTCCGTGGACCGCGGTCTCTTGACGGCCGTGCCCAGGGACAAGTCCAGGGGGTCGGCCCTGGCCGGTTCCCCGTCGTGCGGTCTCTTGACGGCGCCGCGGAGGTACGTCTCGAGTTGGGAGGCGCTCTGTGCGCTCGCGGTCCTCACGAGGTTCAGCAGGGTCTGAGACGACGAGAAGTCCGAGAGGTTGAAGGGCGCGCTGCCCCGATGCGGCTCCAGCAGCGATGACGGCGGGGAGGACGTGGCCGAAGACGGCTTCAGGGGTGGCGTGGCGCGCGGCTGCGCGGCGGACGCCAACGACCCGCCGCCGTGGTGCGGAGGCAGGCCGTGGTTGGGCGTCGCCAGGCCGGCTTCGGAGTCGACGCTGCCAGCTCCTCCGGCGACGTTGCCGACCGCGCTGGCGAGCGACACGGCGTTGCTGTTGTTGACGCTTCCGGCGTTGCCGCCGTCCCTGCCCGCGCTCTGGCGACCCGACGTGGGAAGCGGGGGTGTGCCGGCCGCCTTGAAGGGGAACGGCGGCTCGAAGCCCCGGAGAAGGCCCGGAGGTGCAGCTCCATTGCTGGGGCTAAAACCGAACCTGCGAAGACGGGGAAAAAAGGAGACAAAAATTTTAGGCGGGCTGCGGCTTGCCGTCAGACAAGACCACTTCGTTTGCACAATGTCAGAGAGCGCGCCTGATTTAAACAGAAGATCCAACAAGACAAACTGCCATTGATTCGTGGGTTCTAAGGCAAGGAGTTGTCTTGTCGAGCCAGTGTTCGTTTACGGCTTTATTATTTGTGTTGTTTCTCGTGCATGTAAATTCCCGCCAGCCGAAGAAACACTCACGAACCAATTTCTTCCTTCCCATACTATCTACGACCAGTGTTTCAGAAACCTAGGCGGTCTATAACCGACACAAGGAAAGCACGGCAGGCACCGTCGCCGACTACGCACTAGTAGCTAGCACACTGCCAGCATCAAAACAGCCCCCGTGGGGGTCTCTCTCGGCTGAAAAGGAAGCTCAAGCGAAACGTATCTGCATGACCCCCAACAGCGACATTCACGGCTGCGCTTTCAAATGCCGCACGAAGCAGTATATAACCTTACAAAGAGCACGGCGCACATAGGGGGGAAAGTCCATCTCGGGCACGGGAGGTGGATTCACAAAATGGCTAGAAATAAAGCGAGTCAGAAGAGAGAGAGAAAGACGCCGACGAAAAGAAAGAGGAACGACCGTGACAGGAGCGCGAGAGACGCAAGTGCAACTGAGGCGGAAACAGGAAGACCGGAGACACGGCAAATTTCATGCGGCGGCGGCGGCTGGCGCCGGTTCTTCCACCGTGGCTGGCTGTCCGCGAAAGACGAGACTGATTGACAAGCGTGCCTGCCGGCCATCGGCGTCTGTGTTGTGGCGCCGCGACGCCACCTACCGCGAATACCTGCGCCGCGTTGCTGTGCCAAGGAACCTTATATGGACAACTACGCCCTGTGCAAGGAAGGATCCCGTTCTCACATAGCATTTAACACTATACACTCCAACAAGGTGACGGTACAGGCATCCCACACAACGACTGTAGGTTAGCGCCTTCCAATTTTCGTAGAATTCAGGGACGTCAGCTTCCGTGCCGAAAAGCCCTTGTATATAAAGAACGGGTGCAACCATGCAAAGCAACGGGTGATGCGCATGCATCTGTAGAGTTCGATCCTCAGCGACTGCTAAACGCCTTTACTCTTGAGAAAGGAAAGAATAGCGCCTACAAAGACAAACACAGCGGAAGAACGACGCAGGGCGAGCGTTAACTTCATCTAACTTTGTTCGCTGAGAAGGTAGCAAATGCAAGGAAAATCAAGGCATGCGCACAAGCGATACAACACACAATCAACAAACCCGTTCAAGGTATGAAATCTCGCTTGTGTTTGGGCGTAATTGTCTCCTTTCTCAAGTACTATCCACCCTCTAGCCCACAGTGAAGTTCTTCTAAATCGCCTTTACTCTGACTTCGACTTCGAGGTTCTCTTTACGAAAGTGTAGCAAACTAGGAGAGAACGTTCACATCCAAAAATCGCCCTTCTTCCTTCTCTGTAGGAATACAGCAAGGATTTTCTTAGCATAGTCGAAGGTTGGCGCTTGAGTGAGGGAAATGGTCGGTATGGTCAATGCATTGCGGAGACTGCATTCGAGTAACCCCTCTGCCTAGGGAGGACTGGCACGTTCTTCGTGTTCGAGTCACTCTTGTTTTGTCATTTTTGGACTCACAATTACGCAGGATTAAAGGCTGGCATGACCACAACGCACAATAATAGCATCACAAAGAAACAAGCGCTGTATTTGCGGAGAGACCGACGACCTCGAGTGCCTTGTGATCGTGCTATAAATAGCTCTGCATGCAACCCCATCGTGCATCGGTTGTTGCCAATTTCTACAGATAAAGCCAGAGTTGGGAGCTAATATCGTCCCAGAAGGAAACGGCCGTAAGTGCGCGACCCCCCCCTCTCTGGTTGGAGCATTTCGCTAGCTTTCTCCAATAAGAAAGAAAGAAAGAAGGAGAGAAATTGCCGAAGATGTCAAGGATAGAGGCGGCGGTGACGGGGAGTTGGCCTCAGTCTGTTTTGGGACGCTGAAGTCGCGCGTGATCTCTGGGCGGTGGGCGTTTACGCCTCTCCCGGCGGTGGCGGCGAACGCGGATGCCTGTAATTGCCAGCGGCCTTGAACGAAGCAGCGCCCGGTGCCGAGTTCCCAGGGGCCGAAACTTCCCGAGGCCAGTCGAATCGGACACGAGCGGAAGCACACGGCGTGAAGGCTGTGCGCTGCACAATTGCGGCCTTGCGGGGCCGCGGCGTCGTAGCTGACGTGGCCACTGTACGGCACACAGTATAGGCTCACCTCTATACCAGTATGGCCCACAGACGCCATGCACGCCTAGACTCTAATTTCCTTCTTTTTCTTCTTCTTTCTACTAGACTCAATCTCTTTCCTGGTTCGTTCGTTCTCGCTTTTTTTTTTTTGCCCGCGGTCTGGTTTGTTTGCCTATCAGCTGGCAAACGGGAGCCTGACGGATACTTTCGCCGCGCACTCCTGAGTTATAATTACGAGCGAGCTTGAAGAGAAGGAAACAATGCGACAATGCGAGGCTGGACGCTGCAGCAATTTTGAAAGAGAGCTCCTTTTTTTTTTCTGCGTTATGTTGCACATCTTTTGCACACTTCTTTCCTTCTCCTCCTCTGCATTCTCAGTGTGCGCGCGCGCACGCACACTGAGAATGCACACACACACTGTGTGCGTGCGTGCGCGCGCGCGCGCGCGCGCGTGTGTGTGTGTGTGTGTGTGTGTGTGTGTGTGTGTGTGTGTGTGTGTGTGTGTGTGTGTGTGTGTGTGTGTGTGTGTGTGTGTGTGTGTGTGTGTGTGTGTGTGTGTGTGTGTGTGTGTGTGTGTGTGTGTGTGTGTGTGTGTGCACCAGGCGTCATTAGCATATTCAGTGGTTAGGGAAGGAAGTAACCGCGCACCGCTAACGTAACGTACACGTCGTTAGCTTGCGCTCGGGAGCTCAAAAGACCGGTTTAGTTTGTTATTTTTTTAACACAACCTTCCTCTATTTGCCCCGCACTGCAAAGATGCCAGTGTGTTGCCTTTGAGAACCAAAAAAGAAAAAGAAAATAAAATAAACGAAAAATTTACACAGCAAAGTTCTTGGCCGCTGCTTCCGCTTCTCGCTTCTATAGTAGTAGTAGTAGTAGTACACCAATTACTTCAAAGCAGGGTGCTCCAAAGCAAACCTCTTTTGCAGAGAGAGCCCTTGGGCCCGCGCAGCAGTCGTCTTCATTTTCCCATGACTAATCGGCGCGCCAAGCGGGGTGCAAACGCTCGGCGTTAGCGAATCGCGTTCAAGTTGCACTGCCCCCTATGTGTGTGCGTTCACCAGAACGCGGGGCGCACGAGCATAGCGAAGGCATACGTGCCCAGAATGCATACAACCCGCAGCGCGGCCGCACACGGGCAGTCGGCGAGCAGCGCAGCGCGTCGCCGTGCATGGCGCAAACGAACAAAAGAAACAAAAGAAACACAAATATGCGTCGGCCGCCAAGCAAGCGCTGGTCGAGGGCCGTTCAAATAATGGCGTCCCCTTGCACACATGTGAAAACAACCCGCAACCTGAGCGTCGGGAGCGCGCTGGGCGGCAGCTTGACGAACCGTGAAGCGTGATGAAAGGGAAAAGAATTCCTAAACGGGCTGAGAAGATGCAGGCGGAGAAATCTAAGGCGGCGCGAAGAAGACGGAGCACTCGAAAAATATATATCTGCAGAGCCGGGGAAGGTGGGGGGGGGGGGGGGGGGGGGATGTTGGAGCTGTCTAAGAACAGTAGCGAATGAAAAGGGCGATGAGTGTAAAATAAAAAGAACGTTCGAGTTCAAATGCGAACGGACGATTAACTAGGCCACGATGAAACAGCAAAAATAAGCTTGGCTGCTCAGTGCCTTTCCGTCCTGCCACGTTTGCCCCATTCATATTTGCGCTTTATTATGCGAGTTGAATGCGGACACCCTGACCCACTTCTGGGACCGTAACGCTATACTACACACCTTTGTTTCACACCCTGCTCATTATTCTTCTTTTGACGCGACCTAAGTTAACGAGTAAGTGACGGGTCGCTGGCAGCTAGCCCAGAACAGAGAATACGTGCAAGCTCTTTCTTTATAAGTTTCTTCTTCGCGCATTTAATGGAAGTTAAGCTGCTTAGCTTAACACATTAGAAACCGATAATACGAGAGGTTATTTAATCACTGACAGGGCCGATAGAGCCCGGTATCGAAAGAAATGCGAAGAGTAATCGATCTTCGCGGTGTCCTTGGGGAAGTAACGAAGAATAAAACAACAGATGAGCGAATGTACAGGCAGTGGAATGTACACTGCAAAAGTGTTCCGTAACTTTACGGCAGAAGCATCCGTAAAAGGGTTGGGCATGTGCACCGCAGCGGAAAATGGAAAATTCGTCCGTATTCTGTCCGTATTTTCTCCGTATCTTGCATTCAGAAGTCTAGCAAAGTTGATGCGAATGGTGTACTCGCTATATGGTTCCTGTGGACGCTTTACAGCGTTATGTTACCGAACTTAATAACGGTTATCGCAGTCGCGGTTCGCGTTGTCACTTGGATAATGGATATACACTAGACAAAGGTGAACAGGTAGATCAAACAAGAGATATGCTGAGCAAGAGGTTGAGACAAGAGGCACGAGGCTGAGCGGACTATAGGCTGGAGAGGGCAAGATATAAGGAAGGTGAAAGTAAACAAGAAAAAAAAAGGAATAAAGAAACCGACACAGCGCCCGCTGTAGTGTAATAATCGCTTGCTGAGGTACATATGTGGCTATCCTCTCCACAGTTCGTCCTCAGTTCTCTTGAACAGCACCTCCAAACAATCTGACAACGGTCTTGTTTCTGTTCATACTCCAATCATTCGCAATGCGAACTGCACCAAATAACCGAGCGTTACAGATGCTTAACCATGATTTTAAACACTTGTCCGCAGAACAGTTTTACCATAGCGTAAATGTGAAACACGGCGAGGACGATACGAACGACAACGCAAAACAAAAATTAGGCTAGTTTTGTTTCACGAAGGTTTCGGAATTCGTTGACAGCCGAGAAAGCTCGTGGAGAGCATGTCATGGCTGCGTTTGTTGAGGGCCTCCCTCTCGACTAGCGACGAGAACCATCACACGTTGAGCGTCGACAAGGCGCTCATCACACGAACGACCGAAGAAGCTTGCTCTGAACCACCGTGCTCTGAACCTCCAACAACGAAATTTCCGTGCCGCCATTTGCATAACGTCCCATCGTCCGAGTTTCATTCGCGGGTCCGAGGCGGTGCACACATTCAACAACAGCAAAGGAAACATATAATGGCGCCCTCTGGTGGGGAGTATAGTCGGTCAGCCAGCCTCCACGCTCCCTCTTTTCTCCTACCTTCTCCCTCTCTCCAGTGCATCGCGCAAGCGGCAAAAGCGCTTTTGCTCCACCCCAGTGTGAGAGCGGGCGACGGTGTCAAGGCTCGAGCGGCGTGTATGCGCGCCTCCAGAGACCCTTCCTCGAATCTCCTCCTCCTCGCCCACCTTCGCGTCCAGAGATCGGTGCAGGCCGGCTCGCCCCGCGTCCATTGTATTCTAATCGGAAATCGCCGATTGAGAGAATTGCCCGCGGGGGAGCAGCGGCGGCGGCAACGGCAACACACATGGCCCGCGCGGCGACGCCGAGACGAGGCTGACGCCCCGAGGAAAGTCGCTGGCTGCTTGGCCCACAGCACCGTGCCCCACGACGGGGTACGAGCGCGGCACACAATGCACGGTTGAGTTACGTCCTGTTTACAAAACTCGCCCGCATAAGAGAAGGGAAAAGGGAGAGAGGGAGGGAAAGATGTGGTCGCTGGGAACCGGCACGCGCGACGGGTAAGCTGTCAAGCAGCGCGTGCAGCAACATCGGCAGGCAGGTGTGCGTTTTAAACCGAGAAGCAGGCTTCTTTGTTTATTTTTGAGTTTTTCTTCTTCCTGGCTAACGCATGTCTACGACAAGCGATCGCTGCGCTGAACAGACGCCTGAGGGTATTGAACACAGCACGTTCGATTACGCAACGCAGCCTCGGTGCCCAGGGCTCGATTGAAGTCGTGTGCAGTGCGGTATCGCCCACCGCCGAGTTACGCCGCAGGCTTGTAGTACGTATTGGAAACCTTTCTTTACTACAATGCCCCAGGACCAGCGTTTCCCCCAGGCAGCCTTACGCCAGAACGCGACTGGTTCTGTCGTGCGTCAGTAAGCACTGCAGCTTACCTCACTGCCTCCAGATTTCCCACAGGCGGCAAACATGATGAGTGAAGCTCAGCGCTTGCAGCTTAGTTCAAGTGAAACACGCAGATGCTTCGCACGCAAATGAGCCAAACATGCAGAGGCTCTCCGGGGAATACTTTTGGGTAACGATGGGTCCTGTTGGGCCACCTCTTACGAAGGTCGTACAGACAACTGTACTTCTTCATATCCCAGGTCTTCTCCTGTGCTTCCCTGTATACAGATTTTGTTATCTCGCCAAGGAGCTTCTGCGGAGGTCTTCTCGTCAGCTATCCACCCCCAAAAAGACAAGAACGAGACCCAACACGCGCGGTCAGACGCTGCGGCCTTTGCCGCGCCGCTGCTCCCGCCACCGCTGTTTGTGCGCGCCTGCGGCAGTCGTCATTCCAGTTGGTCGACTAAAGGTCAACCAAGGTCGATTTTCGGCTGGCCAGCGCTGTGAGCTTAGCCTCGGGCCACCAAAGAAAACACACCTTCTGGCGCTCGCAGTGCAGCCTTTCGTCTTGTGTACCTTTTTACTTTTTTGTTTTGCTTTCCCGTCGCTCTCAGACCTGTATACGTGCACGTGCCCCAGAGCCGCAGACCCTAAGCCAGCGGCGAGCAGGGCAAGGCTGAGCTACCTGCGTTCCTTTTACCTCCTTCTATTTTCCTTCTTTTCTTTTTTTCCTAGTTCTCCTATTTACGCTTGTTTTTCTTGCTTGTTTTCATGCATCCACTGCATATCCGCTTAGTGAGCACGTGCGGCGAGGAACGTGCGCGCTTATCGAGTCGGCTCTCGGTGGAGGCCTTGGAGGATGACTGCGCATGTAAAATCGCGAATTACCGATTCGGCGACGCCGGGGACGCTTTGGAATGCATGTATACGCCGCTTGTTATGAGCCCGACCGCACACCGCGGGTGGGGGACATGAATTGTGATCTGTACAAGCCGCTACAGACAAATACAGCCGCCTCAAAGCAGCCCGAAACGACCGCAGACTGTTATCGACCAGCGTAGGTGGGCGGCATTGAGAGAGGCACCGACAGCCGCATGTGTACTGTATGGAGCACGTCCGTCGTATTTTGCGTTGTCCCTCGGTATGCAACGTACTTGCCTCCGTATATCTTTTCTCCGTCCGCGTTATCTATATGTGCTTGGAATTCACTGCCACTCGCCCTTCAAGGTCGACTGTTGGGTGATTTAACCCCCACATATTTATCTCGGTAGCGGCGTGCCATGGCATATCACGGTCACTTCCTGCAATGGCATGCACCAGTGAATGGTGCTGGCTAAGCGTTCGTACACGTGTATTGAAGTAACTGTAGCGGCTTTTGTTAGAGCGCGTTTATCAAGGCGCAACCGCAGTGGAGCTAAGAGGTCTGTTGAAACTTGTTTCAACAGCACCATGCAGCGACAACACGATAGTACTCCCACGTGATGCAGTGTCCCCTTTACCATCACACCGCGTTTGACGCACTCTTCGAGAACGTGTGAGCAGCCAGGCTACGCGAAAGCCCTGCACTCTTCATTCTTCTAGATACTACTGTCAGCCTGGTACGGACAGCTTATAGCGCTCTTCACACCGTTCGCCGAAGACTGAGAAATATGAGAAGGAACATCGAGCAGTTAAATTGACGCCGACTGCAATGAACGTTCGTTCACTGCGCCTAAAAGATAGCCTTTGTTGAATTAATGGTATCACGGCCGCCGCCCCCTGCCACGGTATTGTGATTAATACGTGTGTCCTATACATTCAGTCGAGAAGAGATAAGCTTCACCAAGCAACGATCAGGAACACGGCCCCAGATGCGCTATAGATCGAAGTACACTGCAACAGTAAAGATATAACCCGAGCAAGCCGATGTCTTTCTCTAACCCAAAAAGACGTTGTTCCTTAATTGTTTAGCCATCTAAACTTCCTTCCGACAAGTAAGTATCGGGGAACCAAAGCTCGGCGCTGTTTACGAGTGAAGAAAAAAAAAAAAAAACAGCACCCTGGCAACCTGCCCTGTGAGAACACACGCACTGTGCAGAATTTATAATATGCATATCGGCGGATCGCACGTGCATTCCTCTCGCGGCGTGGGAAGGAAGGACCCCTCCGTCCGACGCCTGCGCAGAAGGGAAACGGGGCGCAATATCAACGGTCCTCGGAAGAAAGAACACCGCGACTGCCAGCCGAGGAAAGGGGTGCGTGTATATGTACCGAACGGGGAAGAAAAAGAAGAAACGAAGGAAGAAGAAAGGATGGTTGAGAAACAGAGAGAGCGGGGAAAGAGTCCACGGCGGCCTTGTTCACTCCCAGGTGGCAGCAGAGGCGAGCAAGCACAATGATACGGGCCCCAAGAGGGCGGCCTATGGGCGAGCGACCGTTTCGTTAGAGTAGGAGAAAAAAAAAATGGTCTTTTTTTTTTATTTTTGCGAAAGAAGAGTGGAAAAGAGTATGCTCGCGGCACTCAGATTGAGACGCGGGGACGGCGCGATAGACAATATCACCGGAGGACCGAGCAAAGCGCGCTTGCTTGCCGGCGTGCGGCGTCCACATTCCCACGGTCTCGCTGCTGGGAGGGAGCGCTCGCCTTCGCGGTGGGGACAGGCTCCGTTGGGGCCCACCCAGCCCAAGCGGGCCGCTTCCAAGGCTAGGGGTCACTTTCGCCGCGGCGCGAGCAGTTTGCCGCTGCCTACAAGGGCAGCACCGCGCGGGATCACACAGGAAGGATCGAAAACGACGGGAATTAATAAAGAACAAGAAAAATCGCCGCTATCGCGCATATGCGCGCACCGCGCGCGGGGAGGGTGAAGGAGCCGGGCGGGGATTACGGTCAGGCCGCCTCAGCTCTGTTCTCCTTTATTATTCGTCGTCGACGACGGCTATATAGGTTGCGAAACTTCTCTCTGCTCAAATGTGACTGCGCGCACCTCTCTTGTCCGTTGCCTTCTTGAATTGAGCGGTTATAAGAGCACCGCGAAGTTTCTTTTCTTCTTTTCCTTTTCTACTTGAGGCGGTTAAGCGCGCTCGTTATACATGGCGGTTCGTAAGAGCGAGCCCTGCAGACGCACCGCCTCCGCTTGCGAAAACGGTACGGCAAGCAAGAAGCTCAGTGGTAGTCGGGGACAAAGACAAGAAACTTGGTTTTGTAACGAAAAAAAAAAAAGACTCTTTGTTGCCGCTACCCTTTAAGTGAATGTATAGGAATCGCCGCGATGTCAGGGAGATGAGAGACCGCGCTGAGGCCCCTTCAATCGTTTCAAATACCTGCTGTAATTATCCAGTCACGGACAAAAGTTGCGAGATGCGGATTTGAGAAAAAAAAAATATTTCTGCGTTGCCTTACTAGACAGGCAGATTGTACTTCTGCAGCAGATGGAACACGCATGTCTCCTTACGTTCCTATGCATTTCAGTCATGTACTGTGCCTGACCTCGCAGCAATAAATTTGTTTCCGCGAATATGCATTCCGCAAACTTTTATCCATGACTGTACTCCCATTCTTTGGCTGGAATGTACACGGGCCCTAACGAAACTTCTACCCATGGTCCGACCGTGGCACATAAAGCTGATCCCAAAAACAACATTCCGGAAATGAGCGGTGAGGGAGACGAGGAGGCCGGGGGGGTGAGGGTTGACATGCTTTATCAACTAACAATTACTTGCGCGCGTTCCTTTTCCTGCTGAAACACACGCTATACACAACGAAGCGCAATGTTAATCATGAACCCGCTATTCGCGGTTGCGAGGAAAATTTACAGAAAACAGACGACGTGAGCGCCATGCCATCACTGAGACTGAGCCCCAAGATCAATCCACGTCGCGGCCGCTATATGTGCTCACAATCTCACATACCGGCCTAGAGAATACCAACCAGCTCGGCCGCGTCTTTTCGTGAGAAGCCCTCGTACATAAAAAGCGGAGCTTGAAAATTCACCACGTCGACTCGAAGCCACGCAGGCATAGAACAACGTCGTCAAAGGCGCAGAGATAGGACACCCCCCCCCTTCCCTCTGTACCCTCGCAGTCCCCCTCTTCCACCCCTCCCCTAATCGAAATCTCCCGCTTCAACCTCTTGGACGCTGGCATCGTGCGGCGCCTTATCGCGACGTCCAACGGCTGTGCACCGGGCGACATAGGTAACAACCGCCCAGCATTCGAGGCTCCGATACGAAAGTTATGGCTCTCGAAGCCCCCCCCCCCCCTCAATCCCCTCCCCTTTCGTTTCCTCTCCTTATCCTTCCTTCTTTTCTTCTCTCTCTCTCTTTTTAAAAGGAACGCGCGCCCACGCACCGGCAAAGACTCCCAAGACGCGTTGTGTGGCTCTCCTTGTTGGAAGTGCCGCGCGGGTCGAGGATGTTTCTGTTCCAATCGACTTTCACGGGAGGAGATCGCGACGACGAAAGCGCTTTGTGTGCAGAGCCGGCAGGGCGGCCGTGTTAAGACACACACGAAGGCGAAAAGCGGCGCAGATAACGACTTCGAAGCGAACGTCTGAGGCGTTGCGTGTCTCGAGCCTCTCCGATGCGACCGCGCTTAAAGAACGGGACAGCTTTGTTTTCTGGTACGACTGCGCGTTAGACATACTACGCCAAGCTTTCTGTTTGTTTTTTTATTTTCGCGTATCTGCACTGCGTTCGCACGCAATTAACTGCACTGACACAGATCGCGACGAAACAAACGACCGGCGAGGGCGGTTTTACAGCGAGATGTTCTGTTTGTTCTTCGTGACGCGATAAGGATAGAGTATACATTGGAGCCAGCTTGTCTCACTCGTTTGCGTGCAAAACACGAACACGTGCGCGAACGTGCGCAGACGAAGAGGAGCGAACGAGAAAGCCTATCTCCTGGAATGCAACGTGAGGCTAGAAACTAAGACAAAGCAGATGAAGAAATTTATGGCGGCGTCTTGCAAGATGCAATAAAATTTCACAAGTGCACAGTGCGCCTTGTGTGTTGGCAGTGCGATAGCGTTAGAAGCGGTTGATGCCTTTATAGGAAGTGACGTCACTTCCGCTCTGATGACATCATTCCCCGTCAGCCAATGGCCGAATTTTATGGCCGACGACACGCGTTGTTTAGGCTTTTAGTGCTATCTCATTAATAAGCGACCTTTTTAATAATAATAAGCGACCGAAAGACGCGGGTTCGATCCCGGCCGCGGCGGCCGAATTTCGATGAAGGCGAAATTCTAGAGGCCCGTGTGCTGTGAGTTGTCAGTGCACGTTAAAGAACCCCAGGTCCATGGTCGAAATTTTTGGAGCCCTTCACTACGGCGTCCCTCATAGCCTGAGTTGCTTCGGGACGTTAAACCCCAATAAACCAATAAACCAAACCTTTTTCGCCTCATATAACGGGCTTGCACGGCTTAACGCGGCCGACCGTTTGGACTGCGAGATCTCTCCTCTTAGACCTCACGCCACAAACCTCTGTTCTTTTGGGCGGGTTTTCGTTGATTGAATGAAACCCGACTGAACGCAACGATTATTCGTGGAAATGCTTAGGCTCTACGGATATAGGTTAGGTTAGGTTAGATTACCTGATTACGCACCATTTTAACACAATCGTATAGGGTAAATTCCTACACAGCATTAACAAGCGATTATGTTTATGCATGGTCAAGGACTCAACAAGCACGAAATTCGCGCGCGCATAAAATCTGGATCGGTTCCGGTTCTGGAGGGTAGTGTTAAGTGCATATTCTGTGAAACAGGCTGATGTAAACAGAAGCGCCGGCCGCACAGAGATAGCGGAAGCAGGGCCCTGTTTGCGGTTGTTGACCGAGTAGGGCAATGCTTACGATGCGGTAAGTGGCTCACTTCAGGGTGTGTAGTTAAACGCCGGAAGAGGAGCGCGGGAGTTAAGACGTTAAATCAATCTCGAATTAAAAGCAGAGCGGACGTTCGCACACCTCTCCGCGTGTCCCGTCGCGAATGAGAGGCCAAATGTCGGTCAAAAACAAATCCCGTATCCCGGCAAGCGATGCGCATTTTGTCCTCGATCCTCTCCGAAAGCGAATGCGCGGCAGGCCAACCGCACACAGCGTCAGCCCAAGTTTTCTCATCGACGACGAGGGTTACGACGAGACGAGCAAGGCGGGGCAGCATAGCCATCAGGGACGAGAGGAATCTCACAGACAAACGACCTTTCAGTATTATACGTACTTTAAACGCGCACTGCGCACAAACGCACAGAGAGCGGAGAGAAGCGACGCGCGCCGCTCACAAACCAGAAGCCCAGCCCTAGAAGAAGCCGAGCCCACTTGGGCCAAGAAGAAGAATGGTCGGGCCCTTCGTTCCCACGTTCCCCTTCCCTCCCGCGTACACGCCGCCAGCGAGGGCGGAATCGCGAGCCGGAAACACTAGAGAGACGAATAAAGAAAGAAAGAAATAAGAAGGAGCTGACGTCGCTGCGTACGCGCGGTTCGCCTTCCGCCAGGCGGCATCGAACTGTGTCTTCGGAGGTACAGCGATGCCTGCTCAACGTAGACAACACAGTGCGGAGAGAGACCCCGAGGGAGAAAGCGAACCCCCCTCTCCCTCCCCGCTTGTTTCTCATCTCTCTCTCTCTCTCTCTCTCTCTCTACCTGATCGTGGCGCAAGCCCGCTGAGACGAGTGCTCGGAAGAGCGCGGCGCTGGGCGCTTTTGTTCTCCATATGCGACGCAGCTGGCTCATAGTGAAGAACACAAACGGCTCGACGAGATGCAGCTCCTCCAACTGGCTCGCGTTGCGTCTCCTTCTATTTCGACCGCGCCACATGCGCTTGCTGCTTCCCATTCAAAGTGTACGAGGCACCGTGATTAGTGGTGGCCGCTTTTGTGTCGGTCGGCGTTGTCTTTATTGCAGCCGCTGGCAGGAAGGCGCGCGGCCTTCGGTCGTCAAGTTACACTACGGTCGCGAGAAAAAGGCGCCTCGGTTTAGCCGCGCCACGTGGGTTGTCTTACGTACTCGAATGCTTCTAGCAGACATGGCTTCAATCGTGTCCTGGCTAACTTCTTGCGTCTAATACACGTATGCTTCCTCGGTGTGGTGTAAACTGCACGTTCTACGAGCGTAAGCTTCTGCATGCACTTATGCTATGCCTTCTTAGCGGGTAGTGATGAAACTTCAGGAGGACGAAACTGATCTATTCCGCAGCACCACACCTCGGCATCTCTTCCTTTTTTCTCCACCTTGATTTCTGGCTTAACAGGGCATTTCAGCTCCCCACAGAAACAGTGACAATTGCCAGGTCTTTCCTTGCATTTGAGTTCCCTTTTTCTGATGCTTTCTCAAGACGTTCTCCTGATGATCCTAGTCTGACGTGACGACAATGCGACAGTTTTTTGCGGCATTCGAACGTAGAATTTAAGCTCACGAGGGTCATCAAACCGAACCACGGTATTCACGGAAAATAATTCCTTAATTTTTCCTTTTGTTTGTGTATTCTTGAAAGTTGTAGCCGCTCTCATACCCTCGAAGCAGCCGTTGTGACCTGTGGCTTTCGGTAAATCTGCGTGACTTTAAGGTCGTCCACTGTGTTGGTGACGGCAGCGCGCGATCCTAATCTGCGGCTCATTAAGACGTCGATACAGAAGCCCCCTCCTCGCGAACAGATTCTGAAGCAAGAAAACAACAAGCTAGTACGGAACGACCTAGCGACAGCCGACCAGTTTCCGCACGCAGCGCGAGAGACCGGTACAGATGCGCACAGGCGCGCTCACAAGTCACACCCACGCCTCTGCGTTCTGCACAACAGCAAGTAACCACAAAGCCAAGTGCGGAGGTCTCGGCGGGGACTGCCTCCATTCATAACGCCAGGGCGTCCCAGTGTGCACGGAGTGTAGTAAACAAGCGTGCAGCGGCGCTTACACATTTTACTAGCTCCGACGGCGTAGCGAACACGCTCAAAAATTTAGAACCTCGCTACGTTCGTTTGCCACGCTGGAAACTGCAGCGGGTATAAAGAAGGTTGGAGGGCGATGCACAACGAAGTCAAATGAGCAGAGGGGATGGAGAAGAGGCGAGGGAGACAGGGCGGAGTAATATTGCGAACGCGGCAGTCGGGAGGAAGAGGGGTGAGAAAGAGAGAGGGAGAGAGAGAGAGAGATAGCCGAGCAAGCGCGTGGGACTGGCCAACGGCGGAGGTACGGCGAGCGAGGTGCAGCCGCGCTCGCTGCTTCCGACGGCGGCGGGCTGCCCTGATGTATGGGGCTGTCCCAAGCGGCGGGCGGAGGTCGCCCAAAGGGTCGCCTCTTGCCGCGCACTAGCGGCTGCATCGTCGTTGCCCTTCGCCCGGCCGCCGCCGATGGTCGCTCCTACGGCCGGCCTGGCTAGCTGGCCGCCTCCGCAGCTCGCCTGCCTCCGAAGTGGACGACGAAGTATTAGCTGGAGCGTCTACCGTGCGAGTCACTCCGTTAGCGTCTCAGCTGCTTTCGTCGTAGAAGGAAATCTGTTTGCGGCACTAATTAAAACGCCCCCTAACGATGATGTCGAGGACATGGTGGGTTAAGGGATCCACGGTCTTCCTGGAGAAACCGACCAAAGCCAACTGAGCACCTCATGTGAGGGTGGGTAGGGCATGAAGGGAGATTAACGTCCGTTGATTTTCCACCAGCTGCCGTCGAAATCCTGTTGGAAGATTGCAGAATTTCAGCGAAATATAGTGCAGAAAAAGTTGAGTGGTGAAACAGAATTAAACCGTGAAACCTTTTCCGTAAACAAAAAAAGAATAAACATCAAGACCGCCAAGGAGGAGTTACAACCCTCAAAACAATGGGCCATTCCAAACCGCATACTCCGCACAGACACAAGAGAGATGGCAGATAAATGAAAGGGGGGGGGGGGGGGGGGGTTGAGCAACAACCGAAAGGCCAAGGTAGATCGACGACGAGTGCACACACCCTATGTTCGGCAACTTGTATATATGCAATATATACACCCTGTATATACAGTGCCTCTAGATTAAAGCGCGTCACGCGAGCTGCAGCCAGCCCCACACGCGTACACAGCACGCGGCCAGAAGAGGGACGCCCTGTGCGGCCTTCCATTTCTCACGCCGGGGCTGCACACAGCGCAGTGGGCGCCGTGGCGAGATCCGTACAGCCCGTAACTCAGACCGTGGTGCAGCGGCGACCCGAATAGCGGGCCGCACATCAAATCCCCAGGTGCGAAAGGTCACACACAACAGCATCCACAACCGCTACAGGCGCGAACGCGCAATCGTCCAACAACGCACACACAAAAACCTAACACGCGCGAACGTTCCAAGGCGATGGCAAAACGCAGACACGCGCACAGCTTTCTCGTCACCCCTCCCAACTCGTTGTTCCTTCGATTTCGCGCGCCTAAACGCACCCTGGTGAGCGCGCGCGCGCACGCACGCACACATGCATCCATCCCGTTGCTTCTCTTTGGTGTAGGCCTTCGAACTAGAGGGCCGGGTCACGCTGATCCTCGGGATCGACGCCGCGACCTCGACGTGACCCCGCAGGAAGTCACCCACACAACATCCATCTTGGCCCCGCGCACACGTCCCGACTTAACGGAGCGCACGCGCGAGCGTTCCGTTGGGCAGTTTAGTAATGCGCGTTCGATCCCGTTCGCGGACAAGCGTGTCACATTGGCTGCCGCGAGCGCTGTTCCACTGCTGCCGTACCGTGCCACAGAAAGACCGTAGCCGGGCCCGCGCCTAGAGGCGTCCATGGTATAGACGAGGAACCGAAACGTCGCCTTCTCGGTTGGTAGTACGTGCGTTTTGCTTTGAGCTCAAGACGTTCTCTTTCTCGCACGCGGCGAAGGGGTGGGCTCTGACGGCATCCTCCATGGTTCGTCGGCGGCCGTGGCGGGCCAAAGGATTGTCCATGGTCGTCCTCCGCTCGTGGGTGGGCCTTCGGCTGAGCGCTATTAGCGCGTGCGCGTTTCGCAACCCTGCCCGAAAAGATAAACAGTGTGACAGAGTTACCCACTTATTATTTTTCGTTTCTGTTCTGTTTGTCGAAGACTGTGACGAGTGTAAAAGGAATGCAAAGAACGACGCCTTCGGTGTCTCTTGGACGGATAGCGGTTGCAGACATGCGGGTATACTCGGAGTTGCGGGGAGAAGGATGGGGCCTTCGCGCTGAAATTCGCACTGGGCTTGATAGTTGATACGCGGCGAGAAGAAACGGGACACTGACTGAGCGCGTATTTTTTCCGCACGACTTACTCCGTAAAATACACGGAAGTGGGGCTTTACTCGTATACAAACTGGCAGCTCTGACCAGAACGGGAGAAGACACAAGAGGCCGCGAAAAAAGGGGCCTATTTCGGATTCGATAAAAACGCGGACACGCGTACGGAAGGAGGAGAGGCTGACATCCTGCTGGCGTAGAAAACAACGTCTATTTACAACCGCGACAAATGTTCCATGCCTTTGCTTACAACGCCTTCCGCGCGCCTTGGACACATCGCGAAGTTTGGAAAAACGAAACTACGGCGCCCCGTGTGCGCTTTAGTCGAGCACGGACATGCCTGGAACTAGATATCTAAGCCGGCAATTGCTCGGAGAGCAACAAACAGTATTTCTGTCGCGCCACATGAAAGATACAGATACAGTACCAAATAGAAGAGATCCCCACACCTCCCCATGTCTTTCAAGCTTTCGCCCCACGTGCGGAAGCATAGCACTGCGCGTCCACGGCAAAGAAGAAGTATCAACAAAACAACGACCCAAAATGAGACCCAAAGTCGGCGTGCTAACATATTTCCCGCCGCAAATAAACGCGCACGAGCTCCGCAGCCGCTGTTTAGTACACAATCCTGCGCGCGTCGCCGTACGTTCCTCGCCGCGGGGGCTGTCTGCCCTCCCAGGGAGTCCCGCGGCCTTTGTGCCGAGTGTGTGTCTGTCTGTGTGTGCGTTCGCGTCGCCGCCGGGGCAGCGTAAAAGGAGGACCTCCTGTCGACACAGCGCCGGCAGCGCATCGCAGGAAGGAACGCGAAGGCCCCCCGCCGAAACATGCTCGGAGCGCGTGAACATTTCGCACGCTTCTCTGCTCTTTGGCACGGCGGGCGAGAGGTCCAGTCTAGAAGAAGAGCCATAGATGCTACGCGACGCGCCGCGCTGTACTATATACGCCGAGAAGAAGAAGCAGTGGGCGGCGGCAGGCAAACCTGGCTCCTTGTCTTTCGCACGTTGCCGAACTTGACTTCGGCAAACACTCTTGTCTCCTGCGCGCTCCCTACAGCCTCCCTCCTTTCTTGGCCTGTCTTCCGGTAGCTTCCCATGACGCCGATGTCCTCGCCGACGGGTGGTAAGTGTAGAAGGCAGACGGCGGCAAGCTTCTTCTGCGGCTGCTGGTGTTGGCGTAGTCGGTAGCTTGCTGACTTTGTTCGGAGATCGTCTTCTGTCTTTGCTTATCTTTCTTTTGCTCCTGAACTCACAGCAGCAGCTCATCTTCTGTTGCCCTTCTGCCTCCTGCTTCCCGTCCGTGGTTCCTGCGGTCGAGCTCTTTCGTCTGCTCTCTCTTCGTCGAGTGCGGAGGTGCGAACCGGGAGAGGGGGGGAGGGGTCGTGGGACGAAACCTGCGCCGTCCAATTCTCGCCGAGTAAACAAGTCACACTGACGTTTGCGTCACCGCAAGCGAGCGCGGCGGCCGCTCCTTTTTCGGTCCAGAGCGCGCGATGTGTGGACGCACACCTAAGCTGGGAGGCGAGGTCAATTGAGCGGGCAAACTGGCCTCTCCCATGCAAGGCGCGGCCTCCAAACTTAATCCGCTCGGCACACGAGAGAATAGAAAAGGAAGCGGCGAATTAAACGAATCAAGCAAGAACCACGAAGAGACGAGAACGGCCTGCCACTCGAAATAAGTGTGCTCATCGGCCCGTGTACAGGTGTTGAAGCTACGCTGGCGAGTTATAATGGCTGACACGAATTGGTCGGCTGCCGGTTTTACCCCCCCTCCACCTCTGTGGCAACCGCTTCCGTTGTTCCTTCGCCATCCCCGAGCCATTCGGTATCGATTTTCTTCTCCCTGCCTTATTAACTCATTCGCTCGTTCCTGGAGGTAGCTGCTGTTGCTGCTGCTTTCTTGTTGACGCGCGACGATACGCACGCACGCTCGGTGCTTGCGCATATAATTGGCCATGCTTAACCCAGTGACACTTCTCCCCTCCTCCCCCCTTCCCCACATTTAGCTCTCGCGAGTATAGCGCGCGTCTCGGAAGATTGTTTTCCGAAGGATATTCCGCAGAAGGAAAAACGCGAAGGGCGGAAAAAAAAGGCCCAGCGAGGTGGTAGTGGTGCTGCTGCGCAGCGAAGACACAAGGCGTGATCATCGAACCGGCGGTCGCCGAGCACTTTGCGCCATTAGCCGGCGAATGCGCGCCATTCCGCGCAAGACGCAATACGGGGAAAGTAAAGGTCACCCTTCGGGGTGGGGACAGCCCGAGTAATCGCTCCTGCCGTGTAGCGACTCCTCGGGAGACCTTGAATCGGCGACAGGACGCGACGCAGTGGCAGAGGCCGGATGACGTACAGAAAGAAAAACGAGAAAGAAAAAAAGAATGCCACACACTCCGAAGACGCGAACGCGAGGCACGACGTATATCGGGAGCATTTGCATGGGCGCCACTGTCGAGTGTGGTGGTGGTGGCCCACAACGGGCGGAACCGCGTGGTTGTGAGACGGCGTCACGACTCGTTAGTATTCAGTGCGAGCAGTCGGGTAATTATTTGTCCTGTCAAAATAAAGCTTGGGAAAGAGAGCGCGGCAATCGCGGGCTCACAATGCGCACATCAACGCTGAGAAACTAGAGACGGTCG